>NC_088710.1:3662565-3972920 GCF_963576615.1 Watersipora subatra | reverse complement strand
AATAACGAATGTGAAGAAAGAGGTTGTTTTGGTTACAAACTTAAAAAGGTGACAGTGATTTTAAATGTGACGACAGTGATTTTAAAAGTGACGACAGTGATTTTAAAAGTGACTATTCTGACGACAACTTTGTGTGGTAGGACCCCCAGCTGTGCTACCCAGCGTTGACCGGGTGTTAAAAATCAGCTTAAAAACAATGAGAGGTAATGAGAGTTGCCTGCCACTTGCTATTAGCCTGGTGCATTGCCGATGCATAATTTGAGTAAGCGGACTAATAAGAGCTACCCTCTCAGTGATGTTAGGCAATCACCCTGCGTAGTACTGCAAAGCCGTCGTGAATTTGCTCTCATATGGCGACATATATCGCCTAGTGAAGTGATCAAGTTTGTGTGGCTGAATTAGCGCGGCATCTGACTGGTGAACCGGAGGGTCTGAGTTCAAATTTTTTGTGATACGTAATCGTTATTCCAAGATATCCACAACCAAACAGGCTACCAAAACAGGCAACAAACTGAGAAATATATATGTATATAGATATAAGTATTAGCTAGTGTTTGTCTGTTGCTTGTTTGTCATTCATGTGACCAGTTATAGCAATAAGGTTTTAGGTAAAAAAGATCTGCTACACAGTGAATTTGAATTCAGAACTTCAAGATCAGCAGGCAGACATTCTAACTGCCAAACCAAATGGCTTACTTGCAAAACCACTGAATAATTGCGCACACAGTTATTACATTAGCCAATCTTTGCTGGCAATTGGTTACAATACCTTAATAAATCCAATTAAACATAAAAAGTAACAATCCATTTGTGTATAAGTACAAGTTGTATGTTAAAGTATAGGTGTAATAAAATTTATGCATCAGTAAGGGATGTGTCAATGTATAATAACATTTGTGATAACTTAACTGATGTAGCTCACCACAATGACCTCTTCGGCCTTTGCATCCCAGAGCTGTATTGGCAACCATGATTCATAATTTGTGTCACATGTTCAAAAAATATAGAGAGTAGAACTAATGTCTTTGGTCTGTAAACTTATGACATCATTCCATTAGGGTACTTGTCATTTGTAATATAATACATATTTGCTTTACTACGAATCTCACCTTAAATCACCTTAGTCGTTCTTGTTTGGTAAATGCCTTCAAGAAATTTCATAGTAATAATTTTCAGAATTAGCTATCATACATTATATCATGCACTTACATATTCATTGTAAGCTAAACACTGCAATGACTTGTATGAAAATATTTTCTTACACAAATAGCTAGTCAATCCATTTTTATAACAATATATATTATTTACCAATGAGATCAGTCTTCTATTGTTGCAACTGCACCATGCCTTTTTATGCTCAAATGAATTGCTGGCATCTACTTTGCTTTGTAAATATTTTGATGCCTTTCTGTGCAACAATTGATGACATGTATGTCTGCATAACTGGAGAAATTCTAAAAGTACTTAATACCTTAACTACTATCACGCCACTTGTACTTTTAAATGCACATAATTCTTATCGTAGCCAAGTTTGACTCGCCCTCTGCTGTAAGTATTACCTCCTCTCTCTTCATCCTTTTTATGCAATGTCGTTCCTCCCGCGTGTAAATAAATAAAAAAATATGTACAAAACAGACATTCCTACAATAGAAGTAATCCATTCCAAGAGCGTTTACATTTTACTTTAACATACATTTTGATAACATACTACATTGCTAACACATGATTAACATACTACATTGCTAACACATGGTTAACATACTACATATTTAACACATGGTTAACATACTACATATCTAACACATGGTTAACATACTACATAGCTAACACATGGTTAACATACTACATAGCTAACACATGATTAACATACTACATTGCTAACACATGATTAACATACTACATTGCTAACACATGATTAACATACTACATGGCTAACACATGATTAACATACTACATTGCTAACACATGATTAACATACTACATAGCTAACCCATGGTTAACATACTACATATCTAACACATGGTTAACATACTACATAGCTAACACATGGTTAACATACTACATTGCTAACACATGATTAACATACTACATTGCTAACACATGATTAACATACTACATGGCTAACACATGATTAACATACTACATTGCTAACACATGATTAACATACTACATTGCTAACACATGATTAACATACTACATAGCTAACACATGATTAACATACTACATTGCTAACACATGGTTAACATTCTACATAGCTAACCCATGGTTAACATACTACATATCTAACACATGGTTAACATACTACATAGCTAACACATGGTTAACATACTACATAGCTAACACATGATTAACATACTACATTGCTAACACATGATTAACATACTACATTGCTAACACATGATTAACATACTACATGGCTAACACATGATTAACATACTACATTGCTAACACATGATTAACATACTACATTGCTAACACATGATTAACATACTACATTGCTAACACATGATTAACATACTACATAGCTAACACAGGATTAACATACTACATTGCTAACACATGATTAACATACTACATTGCTAACACATGGTTAGCATTCTACATTGCTAACACATGGTTAACATACTACATTGCTAACACATGATTAACATACTACATTGCTAACACAGGATTAACATACTACATTGCTAACAAATGATTAACATACTACATAGCTAACACATGATTAACATACTACATTGCTAACACAAGATTAACATACTACATTGCTAACACAACACACTGTAGTCAAGTTTGAGAAGTAAACAAATAATGGCACATCAAAGTGTGGAAACAATAATTGTTGTATTTCAACTTTTGGTCAGCTATATCTCCATTATCAACTAACATGCAAAGCTAACAATCGTGAGTCTGCAGCTCCAAAACCAGCCGTTATGAAAGAGTATATCACTTGAATGTAGTTAACACAGTACATTAGCATTACAGTGAAGCTCTCTCGTCCGAACGAACTAGCGTTTCATTGATGAATATGCTTAAGCTCTGCCCAAATGAGCTACACTAGCTATCCTTTATTTTCCACCAGTGAATAGCGTCTTCAAACATAAGACACTGGTCCAGATTTTACGAGGCGGGTGCTTCCATCGGGTTTCTCAGCAGCTCATTCCCACCAGTACCACTCAAAGACAGGCCCTTATGTTAGCCACAGTTACACTTCGATAGCCTGGTACGATTGATAAGCCTTATTGTTGACCATTTTTAGGATAGTACCTAGCTGTCCCCCAGGCCCAACTTCATAGCTCTGGGGAAAAGGGGTGTCATGGCGTCTTTGATACACAGTGTGCATTATCTGCTCCCATTTTACAGGACTGTAAATTTGAGATATGAGGTGTTTCTTAATACTTCTCAGGTCAGTGTCGGCGCCCCTATAGAACATAGAAATTCTAGATTTTTCAAATGTGAAATGACAAAGAAGATGGAAATGCAAAGCATTTATAGATGCTGACAGTAAACTGACTACTGAACTATGTGACAATGTAGTTACTGACTAAATAGTAGGTATAAACGTATAAGTTGGATATAAATAAATGAGGCTGTTTAGCCAGGTATGATCATGTAGGAAGGATGATAGGCTCATTCTGATGATTTTTAGAACTTAGATGATTTCTAGGACTCTTAACTGCAGTGAAGTTAATTGTAACATTGTACCTATAGTATGACTACCCAGTAGTCTGACTACTTACAGTATGACTACTTACAGTACGACTACTTACAGTACGACTACTTACAGTACGACTACTTACAGTACGACTACTTACAGTACGACTAATTACAGTGCGCCTGCTTACAGTACGACTAGTTAATGTATGACTACTTACAGTACAAATAGTTACAATACGACTCTTTACAGTACGACTACTTACAGTATGGCTACTTAGTACTTACAGTACGACTACTTACAGTACGACTAGTTAATGTATGACTATTTACAGTACGACTACTTACAGTACGACGAAGTACAGCATGACTACGTGATGTATGACTACTTACGAATGAACATTAGAGTGGACAGGAACAACAGGCCTTTTGAATTCAGTTTGTAGAAGTTTGTCTTTAAATCTTATAGCAGCGGGACGCATTAGACGTGTGTGGAAAGCCCCACTAACTGGTAGAAACTTCACTCTCTTCAGACCAAACTCCTTCAAGTTTGTCTTGATGAAAGCGAGTGCCTACATGAATCCAAGACAGCAGGCATAGAAAATGTACAGCACACAGACTCACAACATATAGATAACAAGCTCTACTACAGCAATGGTAAAACCAGTGATGTGAGGGACAACCAGGTTTAATATGCAAATTTCAAAATCTTGAGAATCTTGCCATGATTTTAGTGACCTGAGAAGATCGATCGTCACAATCATCAGAACTACACTCTGATTCGAAGTCACTAAGGTCTAAATCTGATCCGTTGTCTTCGGATTCGTCCGTAATGTGGTTTACCATCTTACCTAAAGACTTTGAAGCGTTTTTTGAAAATAATCTTCAGGAACACCATATGACATAATATCAGCCATTGTTATGGCATATTCTAACGTTAAAAATGTCTTCAAAAAATAAAAAAAGTAATGTGTTTTTTAACTCCAAAGCTTTACGATTTTTTTTTAAACTTTAAGAGCGACACCATCGAAATAATTAATAACAGTACCACACTAATATTTTATAATCGAAGTAGTTCCCTGTTTAACTCCGTCTGATACTTTGACGGTAAAAAACGGTTTAGCGAAAATGCTGAGGCCGATGGGATTAATGTCGACCCGCCTGAATGAGAGAGAGTAAAATATAGGGGACATTAGCATCGCTTCACGTATAAAAGGCTTTTTCTCTCGAAAAATTCTGACGAGCTAGTCAAAAAATACCGCACCAACCTTTATTTGAAGGCCACCTATAATTAAATGCCACAATGGCCAAAACAAGCAAAAATGGCATCCAAATAGAGGTTTTACGGTTAACACTTGAGCTGCGCTGGCGATATGTTAGCATAAGTTCTAACTTGGCCATAGCTTAATCCCACAAACTCACTTCCGTATTTCCTCCGATGACCTTCACATCTGGAAAAAGATAGTTGGCGATCTCGCAGACAGGATGTTCTATCTGCTTCCTCACTTTACAATATTCAATTGCTGATTTCATAGCATAGTTCAGCTTAGACGAGTGACTGAGGAAGACAGTCATAAGAGCGGAGTCGGTCGCCTCCGCCTCTTCTTGCATCTCCTTCCCTCTGGATTCCACCAACTCAACAGCTGACCATATAAACCAGTACTGCTGACAGGTACTAACAGGTGATGTCATTATTGACCATCTAAGAGATACTCAGGTTTATTGGTAGTCAAAGTGGCTATGTAAGAATATTCTACATCGCAAACGTAGGTAAAGTAACCTATTATCTGTACAGAATGAGTTGATTAAATAAACAGCATGAAATATATATACCCATCTTGGCACAAAGATTGCTAATCGTCTTGTCATAGTTTCGACCATGCTAGATGGAACAGCCACAAGTAGTTTCTAGATATATGTATGACATGAACATCTCGTGACATCGTGATATACCGCACACAGATCCCTAACTACAGATCACCTACTATTATTACAATCAGGAAAAACTGACAATATATTGATTAGCAGTTTAGACTAGGTGATCGGGCACCATGAGAAAGAACATAACCTCCGAGGGCCAGAGGCAAGAGAGCAAGATTGCCTAAATTAAGAAAGTAACAGACAACTACACTTACCATCCTCAAAGCTTAGGGTTCCAGCAAACACATGAGCAGCATATTCGCCGACGCTGAAGCCTGCTGCTGCCACACAGGATTCCAAAGCCTACAGTGAGTACAATGTCAGCTCACTCAATAACCAAGCTGATCAGTCTAACTGAGCTTCATATTTTCGATAGCGCTGAAATGAACACTAAGAAAACAATAAACTTTAGAAGTTGTCTGATCACAGTTGGCCCGATGAAGTGAGCGGTAGTGACATTCACCTGGGGGCACGACTCCTGAAGTGACTGGAGGGCTGCAATAGAGGTAACAAGAGTAGCGACCTGACACTTGTCAGTTCTCATCAACTCATCACTCGGTCCCTCCAGGCAGAGTTTGAGCACATCATAGTTGACTATCTCCGAGGCAGTATCATACAAGCTCAAAGCATCTCTGCTAGCAACCAGCTTCTTACCCATACCAACAAACTGGGAGCCTTGGCCAGGGAAAAGTAGAACTGAGGTAGAGGAAGGGTCAACCTGTAAAGTGAACAACCAAAAATAAGAGAGAGACAGAAACACTGAACGAGTTGCACGTACTTGCAGTTTGGGATGTAATAAAAAGGTTCAGACGATCCAGATGTGACAGATTTAAATTTGAGCTATAACTGCTGTGCAGCTACTTGTTTAAGGGTTTTATGTACAGATTCCGTATACACAATAGAGTACACGATAGGGGATGCATAAAGCATTCAGATATCAGATACTAATCGTGTAGTTTTCTCTTGAATGAAGTATATGATTGCCGAGTTAAGTAGGGTCATAGATATATAAACCTATATATCTATGTTTATATATCTATGGGTAGGGTCCATTGTGTGTGTGTGTGTATTTTATTTCATCAATTAGTAGAAATATACCATTAAGCAAAATGAAGATATAGTTATAATATTGACTAAGTTAAACAAAACAAATGATAACTCAGTTCCTAATCGTTAAGGGATGATGAGGCCCACATGAGCAGTAGTACTGCAGCTAGTAGAGGCGCTGGGCCCAAAGGAATTGGTAAACTCAAACAGCAGGTCTGGATTAATTTAGGCTTAACAAATGACTTTTAATATTAACTCTAAAACTAGCAAATGCAGAGGTTTTGCGTAAGTCTCTTGGAAGACTGTTCCATTGTGATGGTACTCTGTAGTCGATTGTTTTTTGACCTGAAGCAGTATAAAATAATGGTAAAGGTAGATCGGTTTCTAAAAATCTGGTGTTATAGTGTGAATACTTCTGTTTTGTCATCACTTGAATCCAAGTTTGAATGAGCTATCAAAAGAATTTTACCCTGGTAAAGTTTATTAACAGGCAACACAAACAGCTGAACAAACAGGGACGGAGATGAAGTCAGTGGCGGTTTATTAAATATTATGCGCATTAGACGTTTTTGTGATATTAGTATTTAAAAAAACAAAATGGAGCATTTCCACATGACTCCAGACAGTAACTAATTTTGGAGTTAACATCATTCATGAATAAATTAATGTACATCGATGCAACATTAAAGCCACAGATTGTTATAAATATATTTGTTTTCAGACTGCGATAATCGACCGCTTATTTACAACAAATGCATTCCCTTTATGATAAAAATGTATTATCGTATTCCTTTGCTAATGATCGATCGAGGTGTCAGTCACATATCGCTGAAAATAGCATGCAGGAGATACTCCAAATTTAAAGATACGTGTAGGACAAAACAAACGCTTATTGCATACACCAAATAATGATAGGTCTTTTTTGATATTTTGAATGCTTCGCTTGAGATGCTTCTTCATGCAAATTGGTGGGAACTGGAAAAGCCCTATTGTGTTGATGATATCAGAGGGCCTCAACAAAACCCTCATACAAACCATAGTATAAGGCTTGTAAGAACCAATATGTCAACCGATCTTTCAGGAAGCCTTATGCAATACAATCTGAAGGTATTAGGTAGGCAGAGCAACTAAATAAAAGCTTTTGGGGCGGGCACATCCGAACTTAAGTTTAAAATGAGCAACTACGCGGGTTTCAGTAGAACTCAAAAGAGTAATGCTGCTCTAGCTATTTCTTGCTTTATTGTCATTCAAGTTTCATTTGTACAGATTGTACAAGATTTGTACAAGATTGAATCAACCACTTGTGAAGCAATAGAGTGAGCATTGTATTTGCTAACGAATCGGTTGTCCAATCATAATTGAGCTTCTGTTAAAAGCTTTTCAGAGCTGTTCACGTCAGCTGCTTATCCCGATCGAGGATTCAACTTGGTCGCTATGTGACAACCTCTTATCGCTACACAAAGGACCTAAAAACATCGCTTAGTCAACATCAACTGGCTAATAACTCAAGTCAGCATTGGTAGTTCGATCCGGCAAGTACAGCTGTTTAAAAATTTTGTAACATTCTCCTGCGAGCAATAATTGGAATAGAAAGAGAGATGACTCTATTCATACAGTCAAGATTACTGAATCTAATCCTTGATCTGAACTCACATTTGGCCTGAAGGACTTCCTAGTCTGATCGCGAGTGTTGAATGTGGAGGATCCTGTGGCTAAATCTGAGGGAAATCGAACACCTCCCTCCGCATGGTTCTCACTGCAGAGTCTTCTGGCTACAGTGCTGAGGCCACACACCCTCTTAGACCAAAACATTTGCAAGCACCGCTCTATAAATAGCCATTATAAGAATCACAAACCACAAACTTATGGCAACTGTTCAACTTAATTCTGATTTACGAAAGACCTTTTAATGTTGAGAGAAAACCATGCCAACTATCAAAGTGTACATTTAGTATTTAGTAAGTCATGCATTTCTGCTGTAGCATATACCTGTGTACAACAGTGACAAATGATATTCTATGTGAACAATGCAAAAACACTCTGATCAAAGGTATTTTTCTGTGAGCAGCTGCATTTTGGCCAGTTAGATGCTTATATCATGATGCCATGTATACAGAATGCCAGGTTTTTACTTGTTAAACGAATAGCACTACCATTGAGTTCATGCAACCAGGTCTGCACTTTCCATTTTAGATTGTCTGACTGCAGCTAGGTTTTCTAGAACATTTATGCATATGTAACTTTGTAACTTAACAATTTTACCCCTCACCCTTTACAACTGCGCACCTCTCATTTTTAGCATGCAAAATATTGTTTTTAGTTTAGTTTTACGAAAGCAGATTTTCCTAATTTGCACATAATACATGTATACAAGTATCTACTGTTTAAATTATATAATCGCAACTTTCTCCTTATTTTGTATACAAATCAAGTACATCAGTGTAGCTTTTATTTTTCGCAAGATTCATCTTTTTCTGTAGATAAGCAATGCACACAATTTCAATTCATTATTTATTACAAGATTATTTTTATTTGCTTCATGTAACACTGTGACAATGACCAAGAAAACATTTGCTCGATGAAGTTTTAGTTTTAACCTCAAAATTATTCTTTGTCAGGTTAATGTAGCTGCAGTTTCACATAAGATATGCGAGGTAGATTTGGGCATCACAAAATATAGGTCCAGACAAAACAGTCAGTTTGGTGGCTGGCTATAAAATTTAGATTGCTGGTTTGTCGCTCATCGACGGCTACTTCTCAACTTCTCGTACACAATGGCTTGTTTTATGTCAATAGCAAGTGGTACCTACTTGTCATAAATGTTTACTCCTGATTTACTGAGAGGGTATTTACTGCCAGAAAAAAACAAGTACTGAAGATGTAAACAATAAGAAGAAACGTGCATTTGTTCTCCATAGCATACCTGATTTGCTAACATCAGATGTGAAATGCAATGCTTCCTGTGACTTCCAACTATTCACAAGGAATATAGAGTTAGGAATACCATAGTAATCAAATCTATATTCAACACTTTTGACCACCGTTGTAGTCCCTATAAAATGGCTTCACATTGGTAGAACCTGATGTGAACAAAGCCCCATGCTACAGTACTTGCATGGTAAAAATTTTTAAAGTTCAGCCTGTCACATGCCGACAGGTGAAAACAACTCTCAGACCAAAAGTAGGAGCTTAGCATAGCCGTGTACAAACTGTTGGTGATTTGAATGTTATATTTTAAACAAGTCCCATTTGTAGTGATCTGTGCTAGTTTTTATTTGATTTGGTCAAATAAAAGCGACCTGTGTTTTGATTTGAAAAAAACTAAAATGATTTAAGATTTAAATTTGATAAACAAATCATTTTAGGCATTATCATATGCAAATCTTTTGGATAATCATTGATTGGTTAGACAATGAAAGTGCATGTATGTGTTAACCCAAACAGCTTATCCCTTGTGAAATTACCATCAGAGACAATTCAGGTAATATAATGATCGTATGAAAAGGCCAGCATCATATTAGCTACCCTGCTGGGTCAATGATATTTTCAAGTAGGAGGACAATTCAGCAAAATGGCAGACAGTAGTGGTATGAAAATTACATCTCTTACTTTAACCACTGAACATGATTACCTTTTGCCAATTTGGACATCATTGTTTTTATATAACGTCTCGGTAATTTGCAATTTGCAGCTACTTGACTCAATGATAATAGTGGAACTAATTGTAATACAAATCATTGTCATTTATAATGGTACAATAATAATTTATAGGTCATTATTATATGACTTTAAGGGTTATTATATTTAGAACAAAAGAATAATATAAATATTATATATGATATAAAATAGGCCAAACCAAATGTTAAATGCAAACTAAGCTTGCTCTCAGAGTATTCCCGATCCCAGCAAAGTCTGCTTCAATAGAGGAAATTTACTAAAAGCGGTTTTATAATGCGCGGTTTTTAATTTTTAAAAACTTGTTTTTAAAAATTAATGGCAGCAACAGTGATATAATAAAAATTTGAACGGTTTTTACCATGCTAATGGCAATAACTTTTGTTTATTTTTGATATTTTACATTCAGCATACTGTTGTTTTGCATCGAAATGCTTAAAATAAACCCCACACACTCATGGATATAATGCAAGGAAAGAAACAATTTATTGGCCATCTACTTGTTAGTATTACTTGAATGTAGCACAATATCTCATATCATCACTTGATCAATCGCAAAAAAATACAGTCAAACATGGATAACTCAAACTTCACAGGATCGAGCGAAAGTGTTCGAATTATCAGAGCGTTCAAGTTATCAGAGCACTGTCACAAGTCCATGTATTTACTTATTTATTAGTAGATACATGTACATATACAAACTATAATATAAATCAAAAGCACAAATGGATTGTTTCAAATTAAAAATTTTTAAAGTAAAGTTTACAACGTTTTTATCAAAAAGTATAGAGATTTTTCTATCACTTGAGATTGGTTTGTTGTATAGGTGATGTTATTGCCAGGACGTTTTTTAGATAGACATTGGCAAACTTGATCGTTGTTGAAATGCTCAAAAGAAAAGACATCTTTTTCTTTTGAGCGTTTTACCCACGATCAAATTTGCCGATTTTTCTTGAAGTTTATGCAAAGATTACCTCACTTTACCTGGGATTCGTTAAGAGCAACACTCCGAGGCAGTTCAATTAGAAGTTTTACGAGGTTTTACGGTACATTCTATATCACTCACGCTTTTTGAATAGATACTTATTGAATGTACACACGTATTCTGTGTTTAAGTCAAACGATGAATAGTTTTTTTTAGCTAAGACAACGTATACGTTTAATCACAACAATTTTTAAGACGTTTTAAACATTCAACATTCCGACGTTGATTCAACACGGAATCAACGTCGGAAAACTATTCATCGTTTGACCTAAACACAGAATACATGTACGTTCAATAAGTATCCATTCAAAAAGCGTGAGTAATAGAGTGATATACAATGTACCGTAAAACCTCGTAAAACTTCTAATTGAACTGCCTTGGAGTGTTGCTCTTAACAAATACCACTTTCCTTGCTTCCGAAGGGCGATCGCTAAGCGGATGTTTGGTATAAATCAAATTTCACCAAACCTTTAGAAAAGTCGTTGACAAAAATATTTTGCCGATGGTGGTAATAACGACGCTTATGAATTACGAAAAGTTGAGGTTTACCTCTATGGCTTGGAATAAATTGATTTTCTAAAGCGATAACAACCGTTTCGGTAGTCGTTTGGCAAAAAACAGTTCGAGTTAACAGTGTTGAGTTCGAGTTATCTATAGCAATTAATCATTACGTGGGAACGGACCAAAGAAACCGTTCGAGTTAACCATGTGTTCGAGCTATCCGTGGGAGAGTTATCCATGTTTGACGGTACATCACTATAACTTTACATCTTATATATTTCTTTACCCAATAATTTGTCAAATGCTTTCAAGCCATTATTGAGTGATTTGAAATTGAAAACATGCGCATCAGGCGAGTGATTTGGTTAATTAGATGTCATTTGACAGGTGATTCAATTTCAATCAGGTAAGTTTGTAACTGCTTCGCTTGTAAATAAAAAAAGCAATTTGTACACAGCTCAGCTTAGATGCCAAACATTGCATTGTTGACAGCCACACTTTGAATATCAGAGAATACATAATCCGGGATCAAAATGGACTCTCAAAGTAATAAGTGATTTAACCAATGGAACAAATCTACTTAATCATCACAGGGAGGTCACACTTAATTGAATTGATGTAGACTACATGTCTGATTTTATTGAAGTTGTGAAGCTAGAAAACGAAACTGCAGGATCAATCATTGAGATACGTAAGGTTATATTTCCTAGACATGGAATACCTCTTTGTGTACAAAGTGGCAATGCAAACAATGAGTTTTACCCTTTGAACCCTAATGACCTGTATCCCGGCATTGCGTAAGGTGAGTCAGGAACTCTAATAGCCGCAATACTGGCATTCACATGGCTCTGTTTACAAATGCTGTTTCTAAGTAACAGAGTAAACCAATCAAATTAGTTCTTGCACAAGACATTAAACCGGAAATTTCACTTACGTTTTTAACCATTTGCGAGTATTATTATCTACTTCCTACGTTATAATAACAAATTTTAATGGAACGATAAAAAAATTGATACGACTCGATTGTTGGTAGGTTATAGATGATTGCGATGCAGATGAAGAATTATATGATACCAACTATAATTTTTCAGATTATTTTGAGTCATGAAAAGATAATGATTGAGTGCTCAATGAATATGACGCTAAGTACTGTAAAGATTTTGACAAGTTTTTAAAATCGTACAAATTTTTATGTTTTAGTCAAGGAACTGTTAAACACTTTTGTTCTCTTTGGTGATATTTGCTGTTTGTTGCCAGACTTTTTCACTAGTGCTTTACCAAATATCATTGCATTATGAGCACATTTAGCTACCTTTAATAAAATTTTAAAAACTTCTGATCGTTGGCCAAATTGCCCAGGGATACTGACACACATTGATATGAATGGCCAGGGTTTAAAGGGTAAAGAGATTCGCAGAAGAGTAGTTGTTTGATTATACTACATCATCACCCAATCATGCCAGAATTGACGGCAAGCAGAACCAGCAGTGGGAATAGTAAAACATATCTACAAGACAGCTGCAGATTCCTGGAAGGCTTTATTAAAATAGATAGCGCATCCCAATAGGCACTTTTGTAGTCCTGGTGATAGGTTGTTTTTCACAAAGCTGAGAACTTCGTTCCTTAACCAACAGAAGTATTTCCCAAAGGTGCAATTAGAAGATACTGCTTTAGCTAAAGAAGAAAGGCAATGAAGAATTGCAACTTCATACAACAAGAAAGGCAGAGATCTCAATGAACTTGAAGGTTGGCTTGCAACAAAATTCACATTCCTGTTATTTGATATGAAAAGATTCACCATGTCTTACTCTTTTGTGCAGTAGGTGCAAAATATGTGGAAATGTGATAACAAGCTCTTAAAAGCTAAAAAACGAACAGAAAATCGCAGCCACACGAGACCGCCGGAGTTTGGATTCCCTTTCCAAAACGGCTCAAATGTGATGTAGTTGTGAGAGATGGTTTCTGTTTACACTTTCTTGCAACCTTATTCGTCGAAATATTTTCACAAATATACTTCACGCATTCAATAAAACTATGTCTATTGTTCTTACGTGTCTGTTTTATCGTCATTGTAATGCTGTCACTTTTAGCACTGATATCTTATAACTTACCGTAAAAAATCGTTAAACTTTTTAACCTTAGCTCGAAGGAGTACATATCATTGTCTGATAATCATGACGAGCCTGTTGGTTACCCGTGATAATCGAAAAGTGCTGCAAAAATTATTTGCGAAGTACTGGGTCACATGATCAGAGAACGACTTGACGATTGAACAACGCCGAACCAAAACTGTAAAGTAGCGAGCATCTAGATTTGATCAGGGGTCTTCAGTAAAACCCGAAGTGTTTGTCATAAACTAGAACTACGATAAGTTTTATATTGAGCTTTGTATTGGCCTTTCAATTCACGTGAGAACATACGTGACAAGACGATAACCAAATTCTGTGACTACGTCATCGAAATAAAGAGATTCTAACCTACGGCGGCTTTTCGTTTTTGAGCTTTTAAGAGCTTGTAATCACATTTTCACATGTTTGGCACTTACAACACAATAGAGTAAGACATGGTGAATCTTTTGATACCAAATAACTGTAATGTGAATTTTGTTGCAAGTCAACCTTTAAGCATGGTCGGTCAGTACTGCCACAAATGGTAAATGATCGAGCTCAAATATGGAGGCCAGCAACAGTCTCAGAGCCACTACCTAACAGGTCTTACTTGTGAGGATGAACTGAATGGCTACTCTAAAACACAAAACTAGAGAATGGAACATCGTGTAGAAAAGAAGTATGCATGGATACATCAAGGAAAACTAGATCTGAACAAAGCATCATGCCTAAAAACGTAGTTCAGCCTTACGAACAGGATTCTCCAAAGATGAATAACTCTGAACGTCTTATCTGGAAATCATCCCATCTGGAGGACTATGTGCAGTAGCCAACAACTCCATAGTGGGGATATGTCTCTGGAGTCATATTCCTCAAACATTAGGTGCGATGACCATGTATATAGCATTTTACAAGCTGCATGATGATAATCATATTATCATGCATAGATATTGATATCTGATGTAGCGATTCAATAGGTTTCAGTTTTCTAGCTTGCTTGCCGTGGACCCAAAACCACTGGTTGGTTACCCTGTTTCTGCAGTAGAATGCTCTTGCGCTAAGGCTAGCTTTTCAAAGTATGTCTTCCAGGAGCTGGGACAGATATGTTGTAATTATTATTGCGCTATGTAAGTTGTGAAATATTAGTCAGATTGGTTGAAGATTTCTGGTAGACAAGGTGTATGATTTTTCTGTACTGTGGAATATTATCTTTTTTTACTAAATTGGTAGTACTAAAAGAAGTGAACGAGGGAAACGTAACATTAGTATTCTTATGGCATTTGTGACAAGAATAGAAGTTGATTATATTTCCCCTGCTGCCTTATTGTTAGATCATTGCTACTGAATCCTTAGAATGAACTCGTAAGGCAATCAGATTAAATAATCACTTTAGTAATAGGATTCAATAACTAAAGTGCAAAATAATTGCCTGCCCCTGACCCAAGCGAATTCCATTTCAATATTCACATATTAATCACATTAATTTGGAGGATAGTTTTGTCTAGCAGGTTTTTAAAAAGATATGTGCAGAACGATAGCGATTCAAGACTCATGTTTTGAGACTTTTTATGAAAGGCTCAAAACTTGGGCGTTTCATAAAAAGCCTGAATTCTGTACCTCTACATCCACAACATAATCTACTTGGAAAGCAGACCTGCCAACCCAAGAGTGGGGCAATGCGTGAGATTTGGTTTTGGGGCAATTGATGTATCAATGATAGTATATATAAAATTGTGGAAATTGGGGCAAAAATCTCACGCATTTTCATTTTTTCTTTGGGGTGATTGCGTGAGTCTCACGCCCAATGCGTGAGAGTTGGCAGGTATGTTGGAAAGGTTAGTTGGATGCTTGGGTAGCCATCAGTCTATATACTTCACAAGTGTCCTTTAGCGGGATATTGCCGAAGCCGAGCCGTAGTCTACACACACAAAAAAACAACAAAGGTCCACGTAGTTATGAGCAAAAACAAAAGTATCCACCCAAATATCTCACCAATCCGATGAGCAACACACACAAAAACTAAACCAATCGACAGAGCCACCCATCATGTCAAAATATTCCAAGTTTCAAGTCATGTCTTGCGCAACTCACCTTATGGTTTTTCAAAACTTGTCCCAAAGTCCCTATTAATTTGAGACTGTCCAATTGCTGTATTAGAAATGGTCGCCGCTAGCCTAGTCTAACGTCCTAATTCAACATTAATTCAAATTAATAGGGACTTTGGGACAAGTTTTGAGAAACCATAAGGTGAGTTGTGCAAGACATGACTTGAAACTTGGAATATTTTGACATGATGGGTGGCTCTGTCGATTGGTTTAGTTTTTGTGTGTGTTACTCATCGGATTGGTGAGATATTTGGGTGGATACTTTTGTTTTTGCTCATAACTACGTGGACCTTTGTTGTTTTTTTGTGTGTGTAGACTACGGCCTGGCCTCGGCAATATCCCGCTAAAGAACACCTGTGATATACTTTACGTGTAGGTAAGTATGCAACTACAATAGTTTCACATTTAGATTGTTCATAATATCTGAACCAACACCTGGTAAACATAAGGTCTGACAGACGTTATTGCAACAATCCTAGCTCCTCTACGACCCAGGCCCAGCGAATCTGACATTCATTTATTAAGCTTCCTTGAAAGAATTAAAACTTGCCACCAATGCAGCTCTAGAAATAGTGGGTAAATGTAAAAAAGAAACTGATAAATAATTACACAGCTAAAAGTAAACGTATATCGATTAAAATAAATAAATGTATTAATTTCGCGTAGGTTCATCTTTATTCAAATTCCAATAAACGCAAATAAACGCGAATTAGAGAACTACCCGTTCGTTCAATATAGCTCTATTTGCACGCTACAATAATTATTGTGAACTTCGGCAAGGACGGGATTTTTTAATCAATCAGGGATTTACATTACATTTACTGATTCTATTCGTCGAAATGTCAGTTTGGTTTAGCTGATTCGTTAAATTCAATAGCTTGAAATAAAAAAAAAGGTCGGGCACCCGTGTAGCCTAATATAGACAGCATGACGACAGTATTACGATATACACTCGGACTAAAACCTAACATAATCATGATATAAGGAATGCGACTTGCATTCATTCACATAGGCGATGCTGTTGACTCTCAGACTAGAATGTGCACTACTGTATTATATTTCGCAACCGCTACGTTGTACTGAAAGTTCCTGCTCCGTCCCGTTAGTTCATCCGGAACTATTATTTCGGCATATTTTAGCCCGGTAACAACATCATGGCTTCGTCAGTGAGAAATGTTTTCTACAAACAGCTCTTCACAATAAAGTCTATGGGCTCTTCAAGTTTGCCCAAACAGGTATTTCAAAACGAAGTCCAGTAATACCTTGTATGGTTTTGTCTTTAACTAACGTAATATATATATTTTGTTGTTAATTATGTATAGCTTGTCGATGCGGTATTAATTGGTTTTGCCTTCATCATGTCATTTTAGAATATTTTATTGGCTTTGTTTTACTGTATGGTATTGCCTGTCATGTATTTCGTAAGCTAGTCTGAACAATTTTAGTGATAGCTTGAAGTATTCTACGTAGTCGTGCAGTGTTACCAATCTATTATACAGAAATACAGCATGAACAATTACTAAAAAACCTACTTTGCGAGATAGAACATTAATTCACGGTCATTCATATAGCCAGAACGCTAATTCTATACTGTTAATCGAATGAGACACTCGCCTTTCGCTTTCGTGTTCCAGTGTTTGGAGGATTCAAAGGTTAATACGTAAGTCTGAAGTTTCGTTAACTCATACAGGTGTAGGACAGACTCCAGTGACCAGTAGGCTAAAGAAAATGTACAAAATTATCATTTTTTGATTCATTCAAAAGTTCTGGTACAATTGTTAAGCATCAGTCAGTCTATCAGTTTGGAACTTATAAAGACTTTAGGCCTAAGACTTACAGCGCAATGCTAATAAGCCTTACTGGGAGCTATCACAAAAAGACTTTAAAAGTCATAACTTGGGTTTGATTCGAATAGTACTGTAGCCTATACTGCAAGATTTTTATTTGACAGCAGATAAAGAGCTTTGTGATCAAACTTCATTTTATCGAATGATGTGGTTTGAGATAGACATATATACCATTTAGTCATGTGTCTAATAGTGCATATTTGACAATGGCCTCATAAGTAAAAATATCCATTAAAACTTAATGACATGCAGTTATACTGTGAAAAAGTCAATCGTGGTCACAATCAGTAATATTGTGGCTACCACAGATTTCAAATATTTTATTTAGATTTCGGTCGTACAGAATTTTACCATGTTTAAGACAGTTATTGTAAGTCTATTGTTAATTTGTGTGTCTTTGGTGCTTCACCAATTTTATGATGTAGCAAAGATTCCAAAAAGGAATATTGAAAATCAGCTAGCAATAAAACAGGATAATAATTGTTATTCTCTTTATCAAGTCAGTTATTTCACTAGCTTTAAAGGTTGACTTGAAAGGTATCAAAAGACTCACCATGTCTTACTCTGATGTGTTGTAGGTGCAAAATATATGGAAACGTGATTACAAGCTCTTAAAAGCTCAAAACCGAACAGTTAGTCGCAGTCATCATGAAGACGCCATAGATTAGAATCCCTTTTTAAAACGGCTCAAATGGGATGTAGTTGAACACGATGGCTTCTGTTTACACTCTCATGCAACCTCATTTGTCGAAATATTTTCGCAAATATACTTCACGCATTTAATAAAACCGTGTATATTGTCCTTATGCGTCTATTTCAGCATCATTGTAATGCTGTCACTTTGAGCACTGATGTATCAAAACCTACCGTATGAATTTCTTTATTTTTTTAATCATAGCTCGAAGGAGTGCATATCATTCTCTAATAAACATGACGATCATCTGTATTGGTCGAAAAATGCTGCAGAAATTTTGCGTGCCATTTGGTAGGAAGTATGGGTCACATGATCAGATTACGGCTAAATGATTAGACCAAACTGAAGCGAAACTGTGAAGTAGCGAGCATCTATATTTGATAAGGGCTTTCCGGTAAAAATTGAAGTGGTGGTCATAAACTAGTGCTACGAAAAGTTTTATATTTTGCCTTTTATTAGCCTTTCATTTCACGTGATAACATCATGTGTCAAAAAATAACCAGGCCAAGTTGAGTACGTCGTCGAAATAAAGAGATTCCAAACTACGGCGTTTTTGTGATAGCTGCGATTAACTGTTCGTTTTTAGCTTTTAAGAGCTTGTAATCACATTTCCACATATTTTGCACCTACAACACAGCAGAGTAAGACATGGTGAATCTTTTGATACCAAATAACTGTAATGTGAATTTTGTTGCAAGACAACCTTTAAGCTTGAATGTAACCTGAAGGTCATTATTTGAAAATTAGAGCATGATGCAAGGTTTTCAGTCAGCAGAACAAATTTAGCTAAGTCATCAGTTAGAAGAACAGTTCAGGTGTCAGATAGAGTTTCACACAGGTCAAGGGAACAATGGTTGTGTGCCAAGCCGAGCTTGAACACACTATGGCTAGCATGGGTAAGTTCTGCTGACCAAATCTGGCAGCGACTAGGTTTGGATTTTTGGCTTGTAGCCAATAATAGGCAGAGTTTTATGCTGCATCACCAGTGCCTTTACAATGCCAGAACCACGAGAAGGTATTATGGCAATACAATGAGACCTGCTTATTTACAAACTGACCATTTAGAAATTGGTTACCATGTTAATGGCATCAGCTGACCTATTTGTAAGAGTCACATTGTTGCATGGGACACCTTGGAAGGGACTATATTATATAGAGCTTCTGTAATACCGTAGGAATTCATGTTTCATGCACATCTAGTGGAAATTTTAGTTTTATTTGCTTGTCACACTTGACATGATCCACAGGATAGTCTCCATGTATTTCATAGTGCTTTTGGTCAAACTCTGATCTCAGGCGTATGTTAGTTTCAGCTGTTGGAAATGTTTAGGTCTTTTATTTCCAGTGTTTTAACTGCTTGTAGCAATGTGAATAACACAAATTTGTTGTTTTAATTCCACATTTCTTACACCGCAAACATAAGTGTAATTAATATTTATCTGTTTGATTGCAACTTAATGCTAAGGAAGGAAAATACTACTGACCTCACTAAAAGCTAAGAATTAAAGTGTCCTAAAAATGTTTATTTACTACAAATAACAAAGACTTGTTCTAGTTTTCTTTGTGAAATACAAGCTATCGTATGTTGGTCTTTATGACACATACTGAGTTCTCAGTCTATATGCTTATACTAAGCGTATCAAATTTGTTCTGGTATTGAATGATTCCCGGTGGGTACCTACTGAAATTAAAACTTGGCCGGTGAGCTGAACAAGAATCAGGTAGATGCTGCAGGTGATATTCAGAAGTGCCGGCAATAAGCTGCTAGTAACTGACTATCAATACTGTAGATAGCCTACTTACGACTCGGCTAGTGCAAAAACCTCTTGTATATTTATAAGTACTGTACATATTTATAGGTACATAATTATAAGTACATATTTATAAGTAGGCATATACTGCTTATTTTTCATAAGCTCTTCATAATAGAAATCTCCACTTACCTACTGAAGTTGATTCGTGTTTTTTGTGTGAAACGAACTGATATTTCCATTCATGTTGTATCAACTTCTTGGTCTGATCATATCATGGATCAGCAAGCTCAGCTATGACTTGTAGTTTATGCTTGGTTTGTATAAAACGTTGTTGATATCCTGTTCACCAATTTGAATTTATTTACATATTTCTTAAGAACCATGTGATAATTAGTTTATTGGATGATGTAGACTAGATATATTATTGGAGACCATTTATGTCATTGCATGATGGTCATTGCAGGGTTTCTCCCTTGCTTGGTTATCTTTTTAATGGGAAGGAAAGTGCTGTGACTAGATAATGCAGCTAAAATAATTTAGGTGAAAGGCCTACACCTATTTAACATAATTTGCAACATAACAAACTGGTCTCGCTAGCAATGTTTGCAGCGGGCCTCAAGCCTGTATCCTTGTTGTAGAGATCATTACCGTTAAACCTTGACATGGCTGGAGTGACAACGGAAGCTAGACTGTTTGAACTACAAGTCATTTCATTTTTATGCATTTGTGACTGTACTTCCTGAGATATGGGCTCTTAAAGTTGGCTGATCTCAGTAGCTTTCAGACAACTAAATAAAGAGAGTCATGTTTTTCCAATCTGAGTCATCCATTGTCCTGTTAGTTGTCATCTAGCCAGTTTTAGGACTAAAATGCTGTGTTAGCCTAGTTGGTTGTGTAGAAATAAATAGTTAATGTAAATTAAAAATTAATTACGCTAAGCTTACAATATAAAATTAAAATTGTTCAGAGTGGACTATTTCTTACTATCCTTTGAGGCTAGACGCCAAGATACTACATGTACACTATGTGTAGACTAGTTTAGGCTGCCTTGCTGAAGAGCACCAACTGACGCCTGTCACATTTTGTCATATTTCCTCATATTAAGAGTTGAGTGAATGTGACACAATTTTGCTTTTCATCGCGTTTCATACCAGGATTCTTATAAGTTTGATCTCTGTGTTCATGCTTACTGATGCAATGTCTGCATATTAGCTTAGCTCGTCTTTATTAGCTTATCTATTGTCCACATCTACGGCATATTCATAGGCCTGTTGGATTCACATGGCTATCTTCCTTTACGCAGATACCAAGACTATATTCATCAGAGGCACCTAAAGCTGAAATCTACAAGAGATGGCCATCTAGGGTCAAGGTTACCCAAGGAAAAACATACGCATGGTGTGCCTGCGGTCGCAGTCAGAAACAAGTAGGTTGGCGAGCGTTATAAACCATTGCTGTCGATCGTAAGCTGTATTTTCTAGAAATGGCTTTTAGGTAATAGATAGTCTGTCTGTCAATTCTTATAGATGTGTTCTAAACCTGCATTCCGCAAATGCTACTATTTGGTAGACTATGCTACCTTATTCTAGATTGATTGATTGATACATAAACTATTGATTGATGAATTGATAGAACGTTTGTATTTGACTTTGTGAATGTCTAAGCTATGAGGTCCGTCCGTTTATTATGGTTTAAATCATCTTTTATGTCAACATTTCCTTGTTTAGTGTTCATCCCCTTCAGGTAACTCACTGAAACACTTTATCAGACTCCAAATGTTTAACTTCTACCCAGTCCGCTCTAGGATTAAAGATCTCGTTGATAGTTATACTTTTGACTGGCCAGATGCCTTGCAGTGTGGGCTAATTAAATATCCTTAGATTATGAATTAATAAAATTATAAAACACAAAATTATAAATACTAATTCATTTAGCTTCTCATTTTTACAGCCCTTCTGTGATGGCGCTCACAAATATGATAAAGTGACAGGAGAAAAGATGGCCTCACCGTATCCTATCGAGCCTCTAAAGTACACAGCGGACAAAGACAAAGCCTATCAATTCTGCAACTGCAAGCAGACATCTAATAAGCCATTCTGTGACGGAACCCACATGTGGTTGTTCATCACTGGACAGAAATAGTACCGTACTTTAGGCAATCGTGACTTTGTGTTCGACATTGTGTCAACTTGTTGTATTTAGTTTAGCTTGTCTCATCTAACAAGAAATACTTTGCAGTGGTTCTTGATACGTTAACATTGCTCTTTGAAAAAGGGATCAGTGAAAGCAGCTTAATTTCCTGTTTAGCTATATCTTCAAGGTCTTGGTGATAAATATTTGCATTTGAGTGTAAACAAATGCATCATTGATGTATAACTTTCACTTGATTTTTGCTGCCTGATATTTCACCAGATTCCTCATGCTGAGGTGCAGCTCTTCCTCATATGCCATTTTGGCTAATGACAGATTCTATAATTCGTCTTTCGACTGATCAAAAATTACAACTATGATTCAGATTAGATGTTAGATGACTTGCAACTGCAGGTCGTATTGCTGGTATTCTGTTCTCTCTGCAACTTTGCATGTGAAATACTTCATCATTCTATATATATAAAGTCAAATCTTCCTACAATACCACCGCAAGGGCAAAACCGCATGTGAAAAATTCACTATGCAGCCCCGTTAATCTTGCGACTCCATCACAGATAGACCGAATCGCTTGGGTTGCATTAATCATTTTGCCCTCCTATACTTAGTGTAACAAAAGCACCAGACATGACTTGTAACTACGGTGCAAGGTTTAAAATACTTGTCTTTCCGGTCAACAAGATTGTTAATTCCCAACGAATCTATCTATAAATCCTACAATACTATTTTGTAAAGCTATTATTTGCCAATAGCAAGCTTAGGAACACTAAGATATTACTCTCCGATCCTCTATTTACCTTTCCGTTACAGTACTTTCTTATCAGGTATTCCGCATTCGCCAAAGTTCTTTGTATATGTACTCAGTATAATTGTAGTTCTTTGTCAACAAACCGCTTCTGATATGGACTGTGGCTCAGTCCACCGGATAGCCTAGTAGCAAGCTGTGACTAGACATACAGTAAATACCCTGGGTTTTGCTGATGTATATCTTTAATAAACAAGGTGCATTTAAATCTCATTTGAATCTCTTAAAGGAACATTCTAGATTGACTTTGTGGGGTTTCCTTTCCAGAGAGTCGTATACTAAAGAGCACATTTACAAAAGTTATATTTGCAATGTTACAATACAAAGATAAATATTGCACATGTAGACAAGCCACTATCTGTATCATATAGGTATTGTGCTCGTGACTGTACAAACAATAAGACATGGAAGAGCAATGAAATGGGCAATGGTGAGTAATTCGGCAATAACCAAATTCTTCCGGAGACTTAAGAATGACAATTTCACCAAGCTATAACAGGTTTTGGGTTAACTATGGTTTGACAGATAATGAATTTCAAACAAATTGCAGCAACACAGAGAGTAGACAACTTCTTAACAATAAAATGGTAGGATTAAAATTCGGCTTATGTAGACTATAAAATTGAACAGAAAAAGTGCAGATGTTGGTAATTACAAAAGAGGGTGGTGAGTATGACGAATAAATGCAGAGTAAACCATGAATACTATTGGAGATATAAATGCTGTCAAATATGAGCAAAATAACCGCAAGATATTCTACTCGCTGGATGGATTTATTATATTATGACTTTACTGACAAACTCTGTGAATCGCTTGGCGTATTGTTCAGGTTTAACAGTCGATATTTCTGCGCCACTCCCATGTTTGACTTGCTTGGCAGCATTAGCTGTCCGCTTCTTCATTCCATAGTGAGTGAGTATGTCTATCAGAGCCATGTAGTAGAATATTGGTTTATCACTCTCTAAAATGTTATGTCAAAGTTGTTTGTCCATCTTTAAGTGAAGAAGTGACAACTCCTACACAGCAAACAGCGCTATATCAAGAGCAAACACTCACACTGAAGATTTGATGAAACCCAAAAGGGTGATCATATCACTACAAGTGCTGACCTTTGCCTTGACCTTTATGAAGTGAGTGGGGTAATCGCTGCCAGCCAGTAGTGGATGCCAGTACAGTTTACCACAACAAAAATTATTTTCCACAAATGTAGCACATTCAGCCTCAGTGAATATCAAAAAATAATTTTTTATTACTTTCAACAGGCTGTTGTGAGTGTAACAAACGGCGCCAATCTGTAACTTATACCTTGCTTATTCTCGGTCATTGCTCAAAGCGACGATTAAACAGATGAGGAAAAACACTCAACAGATCAAGCCATGCAAGTTCACTCGAACCATACCTATTGATGGTATGCCGTATATCTCTCCATTTGAATGCCTCGTCGCTAAGAAACAAGTAATTGAACTCACAAACTCTTACACAGACTGTTGCGCAATGAGAGATGAACTGTCAATAAGATGGTACAATATCCTTGTTTAGTAAAATAGTTACAAGGGCAGACATGTGAGAACAACCAGTGATTTATTATTACCTGTGGACGCTTTCACCGCAAACTGGTCCCAATCTGGGTCAACATTGGGGTTTCGCGAGAGATAGGTGAGGGGGCTGTGGGGAGGAGTGGCAGCTCGTGCTCCTGGACTGCTAGAGAGCTCCCCATCATCGCTGCTCTCCTGTAACAGTATATCAGGTCTATTTAGTCAAAAGTGGAACACATTGAAAACCTGCTGGAGTCTATCAGCGGCTGGAAAGGCACGATAACTTGCCCAATTACAGTTTTGGAATGTGAAAAAGTAAAAGTATTTTTCATATATTCAGTGTAAAGTACATGCAAAACAAAGCTAATTTACTCTAGAGCAATTATCAAAGAACAAGCTACAAAGTTTTACCAGCGTGTAAATATAGAGCAATATAGATAGATTGGAATCGATTGACATAAGCTGTGATCAATTCTTGCACAAAGTTGCTTACAAATGTTTACTCTATGGAAAGTGCTTTCTATAGAGCTAAACCTTGCTTTCAACTACTTAAAGGTGAAGCTTGTAACGATACTCAACATTATGTGGGAATTATACAAAAAACAATTGAACTCATTTACACTGGCAAGGTAAGTCAACTACAACCAACATGTACTGCTAATTGAGCTAGTGTATATAAATAGCTACCTCTGTATTTTAGCTGATGCAACAGCAAACTAGTTTTACCCAGTTCTACTCAGAAAAGAATCCATGTTTGCTATAATTGAACAGTAATATAGTCTCTGCTACTGTTATGTCAACTTAAGGTGGTGAAGCAGAGACAGTCAATGCAATATTAAAGGAGGTGTGTGACATGAGACAACAACTTCACACAATATAAACTTCTTTATGGTTAGATTAAATGGTGAAACGAGTTTTAGATTTGTCTTCCTTAGCTTATCCTTTGCACGATGAATAGTCAAAATTTTAATTGCTGAGGCTTCATGTATGTGTTTCAAAAAGAAAATTTGGATGTTTTCATAAGTTAATAGCAGCTGAAAATAGCAGACAAGCTTGTGCTGTTTGTTAATATTTTAAAGCTCTTTTTTGGCCATGTTTAGGTGAAACATTCTGTTGAGACTACTTTGTTAAGCAGCCTTTTATGTAGAACCACCAAACTTCAGGTCATTTGAGGCATCAGTTTTCTTGTAGTTGTCCAAAATGTACAAGTAAATCGGATCACGGCTCAAAGATAACTACAGTCTGGACCAATGATTTGATGTGTAAAAAGATTGTTGTTTAGAGAATTGACCAATCAACGGCCTTTAAACCATACATTAAACCGATCCTGCAGAAACAGATAACACCATTTTTCAGTTATTTTGTCTAATATCATATTAAACAAAGCTAAATCATTGTCGAGACAGATAAAGGACTAACTTCACTCGCATCTCCTTCGAATCATGTCTTACAATATCACTCCCTCAATGAGTTTGTATAGGTCTATAGAAGTAAAATATTTTAGCAACACATGAGTAGAGTTTGACATCAGAGGCGACTTTAGTACCACAGAACTTTATCGGCGCATACGGCTAGCATAGGATCTTTACTTTAGAAATAATCGTGATTGGTTGAAGCATCGATAAGCTGGATAAGTTTTTTGTGTATACAGCAGCGCACCCTCAGGATACGATTTGGATTTATTCCAGGGTTAGCATCATATGTAGAGGTATAGAAACCATAGTAATTATATAATGCAAAGATACACTCATAGAAATCGTCAAAATTTTATATAAGTACTGTACATATTAAAAACAAGTATCAAATTAGTATGTTATTTATAGTAACTATAGTTACCTATAGTAACTTTATTGTATTTAGTGGCTATGATCTGCAATAAAATCTGTCATGTACGTACCGTAGGAAGTTCTTACCTTCAAGACAGACGTACGTATAACATAAACTTTGAATTCACCTCAAATAAGTTTAGCTTACTAAAAACGCACAATTGAAGCTAAGCTGTAGTATGTATTTGCAACTATTTCACTGAATTTCATTTTTTATCACTAAAGATTTATCACTTATCAGTTTCTGTTGTCGCTTTTACTATGACTTTTAGCAAACCCGTTTAAAATCTCTTTCCACCCCATTCGGCAAGAAAGCCAGAACGATGCTGTTTTCGTAATGAAGTGGCTTTTTGTTAGCAAGTCAAGGTGAGTTGTCTAACCAATAAATCTTTCTTTTTAAAGAGATCGCAACTCCAACTTTGCTACTGGTTTCAAATAAAAAGTATTACCGTTCTACACACAAGAATTGCTGAACTGGCACAACTCTGTCATCGTGTCTCTTTCAGGCATTGTAAAACTATTTTCGGCAAACAGCATTTCAGTGTCTTTATTATTTTGACGTACATAATAAGCACACCGACTGCCAAATTTGATCTCGGGCGAAATATATGATGAATTCAAATGGTGAAATAAGATTCGTATGGCGAGGTGAAAAAATTATCATGTTCCACTTCGTAAGGTGAAAAATCGTATATCAGGGTAATCGTATTCCGAGGGTGCACTGTAATACAGACAATGCACTCATAACCATATTAGTAATTATTTTGATGTTTTCCACGAATGGACTATTTTGAACGAAGTTCTTTAAAATTCTAAGGCAACATAAAAGGACTTCATAATAATACATTGCGCAGAGAACTAATTATTTTAGCTAGTCGTGTCTGGAAACTAGTCTGCACCGCTCCAATGAAAAGACTGCATTTGCTGTTCATCCACTTTGCTGCCACAAACATGATTATAAACTGTTTTAAAAGAAAATATCTTTGATTAAAGTAGATGTCTGTGCGGTAATGATTTTCATAACCTGCGTAGAGTAGACAGCCGCTGTTACGCCTGTTTCATTATACATCCTTATTTACATCAAGATGAAGAGGACACTGACGACTGGTTCAATGCAAAGGCATGTGTATAATTGACATACAGTATGATAACTAACGTTTGTTCCATTTTCTTCTAGTTCCTGCTGCTCAGCTTCAACCATGGCCCGGTTGTAGTCATGTATGCCAATGAGAAGACTGTAGTCCATTAGCTTCAGCTTTGTCAGCCACTGCAACATTCCACAACAGCGGCACTAGTAGCAGTCAGTAAGAGAGATGGTGGTCATGGAGAGATATCTGTGAGTTACCTGCTCTTGCCAGAATTTACACTTACTGTACCATTTAAATTACTGTTGCTATAATGTGCGCAGATGATGTATGTGAATCGAGACATGGCAGCAGTAAATAATCATGCAGTCGTCGGAGCAAACGCATTGGGTTGGGTGTTCATTCATCGAAATATCGTTCAAAAGGTTACCATACATTGGAAGCGTTTGCAGGCATGTCCCTGCAGTCCGAGAAGGTCAGATCTGGCCAATATATTTCAATTTTGAAAGGATTGGTCCGAGAAGTTCAGATCTGGCCAATTGTTTCAATTTTGAAAGGATTGTCACATATTAAACACATTCAATTTGTTGACACAAGCACTGCTGTTAGCGGGCTCTGATTAATTGTCGTTATAGACTTAAGACAACTCAAGTTTTGAGGTTTCACATTTAGTTTCAGTCAGTTTGAGACGTTAAATTCGAATATTTTAGATGAAACTTTAATACTAAATTTATATCATTTACATAAATGATGTAAATAGTAATTACATAATAGTACTAATAATAAAACAGCCTTTAATGCAGACTACATAATGCAAGCAGAAGATGTCTATAGATTCCATCCTTCAAGAAATAAAGACTAAAGAAAAATTCCCCCGAAAATGAAGATCTCCGAACATTTGTGTCATTTCAAAGAAGCAAACTTTGCAACATAGACACACAATGAAGGAGGCTTGGCAATGATCTGATGCACGGGGATGAACAGCCTGTGAGTTCATCGATTCGATTAGCACGAATAATTGACAAGTAGGTAAATACTTGAGTGAAGATGCATAATCTCATTAATTGAGTTAACGACTAACCATTGAAGATAGAGCAGAGATAAAAGAGATAAGAAAAGGCGGTGGGCTGCAAAAAAAGATAAAGGATGAGCAAAGGCTCGGTGAGAAGGAAAATGAGCAAACAAAAACAGCGCGAGTGCATGATGTGCATGATGAGCGCGAGAGCATGATGAGCAAATGTTACAGCATTAATTAAATAAGGTATATGAGACTGGCAGAGTGTCAGACACTAAAAACAACATTTTCTCTCCAACTGATTCTTACTATATTTCTATGAAGCAAAATAATTCCGATACGATTTAGTAATTATTAGTATACATACTAAAAGTTACCGTAAAACCTCTATTTGAATGACATGGCTCTCTATTTTTCAACCCTTCCCCTATAGTCGCGGTCAAATTGAGGTGGGGTTCAAGTAGAGGCTGAGGTAGTAGTAGCTAGTAGTAGTAGTAGTAGTAGTAGCTAGTAGTAGCAGCTCGTCAGAATTTTGGGGAGAAATTTAACCCTTTTACAGGAGAAGTGACATTCACTATGTTTCCATGATGCGCAGTACTTCGGAGTTGCGCCCTCTCTGAATCATGGAAACTGCGTCTTCGCACTGAAATCACTGCGCACTGATCAGTGCGAAGCCAGTGCAAATTCGCGGCAAGGAAACAGCAATTGCGCAGTAGCTCTTATGCCGTGGAGACAGATTCTTCGAGCACCATAAACTAGTACAAAAGTTATCCGGCTAATCTTGTTTTTGCTATTTTTCCGATATTTTTTCATTTAAATTTAATTATGGTCTGCTCCTATGAGGATGATGAAGTGATTACTTTGAATAATTTCCTGGACTTTGTTATCGATACCAATACTTTTCGAAAAATAGGTGGCAAGTCCTAAAGTAACATTTAAATAATTTATTTCTTGAATAAATATTTATTAAAAATATATTATTTATAAAAATTGTGTTAATGTTTGTAAAACATTGTGAACGTGTATTGTGTGTATTGTAAATAGAAGTATAATGATGACAAAAGCATAAAAAGACCGTTTCTGACGTTCGGTATCCATGATTGATTCCATGTATCCATCCAGCGATTCGATTTATATAATTTCTCTTCTCTGGCTAATTTGCTGAAAACCACTGCGCAGCATGTAAACATACAATCCCCTCGACTTCGGAAAGGGCTGCATCGAAGTACTGCGCATCAGGGAAACCTAGTGATTAACTCTTTTGGATGCAATAAATCTGCTAACTTGCCTCCACCTTGTCAAAAATCTTTTAATAAACATGCATTGGTAAGCTAAAAAATATTTCTCCGAGTTGATATACATGTATATTGCTTTCAAATAACCAGCGATGATATTATAGCCTGTGTCCTGCTAAGCATTTTGTTGGGGCTTTAAATTTGTTATTTCATTCTAAATGTGATGACATATTTTCCTTTTATATCTTAATTTAACAATGTTGCATAAAAGCTCATTCCACTCATTGATGATATGTTTGCTACAGTTTGCAGCCAAAACTGGCTTTTTATGAGCAATAGAAGAGGAGTTATGAGCGTTGATTCAATGTAAGCCGAGTTAGAATAACCGCAAGGATGCCATCAAAGAATATGCTATAAATCTGCATATTTTCAGGTTATATAATAATGATCTACCAAATGCTACAAATATATATTTATGAACAAGTTAAGTAAACAAACCATATTAATAATATTTATAGAAACAAAAATTAACATTTTTGAAACAAAAATATTTGCATTGTTGGCTCAGCTAGTTGTACTCTAATTCTTGCTTTTGATGGAACGAACATCTGGCTGTTCAATACCTTCCACAATGAACAGACCTGACCTCAATGGCATTATCTGTCCTCACACTTCTGCACTGCTGAACAAGTCGATATTAGCGTCCAAATAATTTTTTAGCAAAGCAAAACTTTAACACGTAGCACTTCGCGCAAATAATGATAAACTTATAGCCGGCTGGGTGCTAAGCATAACTTATAGCCTAAAACTAGCCATTTATACATCATCGTAAATGTAGATAAATTTTTACATTGAAGTATCGAGACGGCGTTTAACAAGGAACTACTATTAGTCTGATACAGTTTGAACCAAGCAACAAGTTGACAGAGTTGGCACAAGTAAGCCACGCAACTAGAAAGGTTGCCAAAAAGATGGAAACACAAGATCTTCCGATTTTGTTCTTTGACATTAAATGACAGAAAAACATGGCTACCTTTGTAGCGAGAGGTTCAGCGAGATTGCACACGATACCTTTAACTTTTATTTGCAGCAACTGTTTACCATAGGAACATTCTCAGTGTTTTAACCTACTAGTTTTTGAAGTTTGGTAGTTAAAACCAACATAACACATACAGACTAGACTGCAGACAAGGCGCTGTACGTACACCTGATGCCCACAGATTCACTGAGCCTACTGCGCCTGGCCACCATACGGGTTGCGTTGTCACAGCTATTAACTAACACAGGACTATTAAGAATCTATGGAAAAGTCAGTTCCTGGTGAAAGATGATAGAGTATTACTAAAACACTTTTGGATGAACAGCTAATGTGGACTAATAAGTCAACATAGATTTATCATAGAGACACAGCAGACTATTTATTTAACAAACAACAGACAACTTGTGCAATCATCTACTTTTTTTACTATGTTTCTATTGTGCGGATGTGGATTTGGAATTGTGTGCACGCTCAGTTACCGTACGATGAGTGTTTCAATGGATATTTGCACGTTGCGGATTAACGGATTAACGATTCAACATTCGATAACAATTTGCGAGTAACAAAACTCACGTGACTTGCGGATTTTCGCCATCTTGAGGAAGATGCAAACTTGTGGATTAGCCGCATCATGAAAACAGAGATGGGAAGGACTTAACATTGTGTGGAATTGTGTGCACTTAACATGTCTCCTAATAGGAAAACTATTTGGATAAGCACTAAAAATACTGCTAAATGATAGCTGCACGGGCATATATTTTACACCGATGTCTTCGGTACATCCTTACAATGACACCAACTTTAGGATCAGCATCATGATGCTGGTTTAGAGACTTTTTGCCGCGCTCAAATCTCATCCGCTAGTTTTGAGCCAAACATTTGCATTCTGACATGTTAGCAGAAGCGTCAAGCCTGGCATTGCAATAATTGCAACTAATAACAAAATAGCCTCAAGTATGGAACTTCGCATACACCCAGCAAGAGAGAGGAGTGTCATTAACAAATAGCGACTTGGTATAAAATTCCAAAAACCATCAGCAAGCGCGCTCAACCTGTATAGTCAACCCTTCAAAAAAATCAACCTACAACAAATACAACAGACTAACGCTGCTGGATATATAAGCAAAACACAAGGGCAGAGCAAGCGCCAATGACACACCTCTTAGTCCTCAAGGGACGTTCAACTGCGCTCAGCGTGAAACAAAACGGTTTGAAAAATAGCCATTATCCAATAATTAAGCCATTATCTACTCTAGTAAATTTACGTACACTGTGCTCTGTAAAGAGTACTATTGCTAGCGATAGAAGCATGTCATCATCATATAGAATTATGTTACAATGTGTGCAATAATCGACTCAGTTCTCATAGAATTCTATTTTGTAGTTATTACAACTGCATATTCTCTATCTCTGATGTACTATTTATTAGCTTAGAGATCATTACCGGGGTGAGAAACATAATAGCACACCCTGTATAAAGAACTTGATTGCCTCTGCGAGAATTATACCAAGATCATCCACTACATCAGCTCATCAAAAAACAGCAACCCGACCAGCTTGTCTCTCAATGCCTGAGCGCCCCTGATATCTATGCACCAACAACATGAGCAATGGAGTTTCCTTATAATGCTTTCAGAAACTCCAAGTGTATATTTTTGTGTTATGACCAGTTATTCCTGCAAGTTGTTTTGTAAAGATTGAGCCATTAAATGTTGTACATCTTAATAGCGATGATATTTCTGTGTAAACATTCCTGGATTGAAAGTTTTAAACTACTACTGCTGCCGCTACTACCGCTGCCGCTACTACCGCTGCCGCTACTACCGCTGCCGCTACTACCGCTACTACCGCTGCCGCTACTACCGCTGCCGCTACTACCGCTGCCGCTACTACCGCTGCCGCTACTACCGCTGCCACTACTACCGCTGCCGCTACTACCGCTGCCACTACTACTGCTACCACTACACGTACGATGAGGAAGAGGAAGTGGAAGAAGAAATTTGTAAAGGCTGTCACATACATTGACATCGAGAGCCAGTGTTTCCAAGAACTCCTCTTTTGCAAGCTCTCCGATGTTAATCTTTACGTCATCATTTATCAAGTCGACATCTTTGAAGGTCGGTAACTCTTTGCTTTTCTCTTTTTCCGTAGCGGTTCTGTCGATGAGCGAGCCCTGCAAACAGTACAACACAATGAGGGAAGCGCACTTGGCGCGTGTGTCTGAAAGGCAACTTCATTCCAGCCGTAATCAACTGGTAGAGACTGAAAACGGGGGAAAACACCTCCTGATCACTAAATTATTACAGCTATAAAATAGCCATCAATCACTAGCATGTGCACGATATTGACAGTTTGTACCAGCTTGGTGCATCAGAGAGAACAACATTGTTCCTAATAAAGCGCATGTTGTTTCTACATGCAACGGATGGTTTCCAAGTGAAACACAAGTTGAGACATTATAAAACAGGTTGTATAAGAGGTTAACCTTTATATCGTATTTTGTGTGTATGGTTCTGTAAGGAGAGAAAACGTTCTTCATGACAAGCATATAGGTTTCAGTGTCGTTCACTGTCACTCTGTACATGGCGAGGTATTGTGGCAGAAGGGTCTTGGCATGTCGCTCCACAACATGCTGCAAACACAGGGCAATATATTATGACTTTCCTAGAGATATACGTCAGCCTCATCTCTCGGCATCAGACATGAAAAGGACTCTACTTTCAGTGTCCTCATCGTTGAGTTGGCAGAGCTTGACATGGCCAATAAAAATGATGGGGAAATACAAAAAATCATCCGCTGAAGGCTTATCCGCTGTGAAGTGTTTGCCGGCTTTTGTTTTAGATAGGTTGGCTGCTATTTTAAAATCAGAAGAGCAAAGACCTGTTAGTACTGTCTGCAAATATATTAGTCATGAGACAAGCAGATATCTCCACAACAACAACCTCTTCAGCTCTGACATTCAGCTGGTGTACAAGTAATCCTACCAACCCAAAAATGAATCACACATCTCTTCACATGGACATCTTACCCTCCTGTCATGAACACATATTTTGTCATGATACACACACCATTTCTCCTCATATGAACACTCTACTCCCCTCAAATGAACACTCTACTCCTCTCATACGAACACTCTACTCCCCTCATATCAACACTCTGCTCCCCTTATATGAACACTCTACTCCCTTCATATGAACACTCTACTCCCCTCATATGAACACTCTACTCCCCTCATATGAACACTCTACTCCCCTCATATGAACACTCTACTCCCCTCATATCAACACTCTGCTCCCCTTATATGAACACTCTACTCCCTTCATATGAACACTCTACTCCCTTCATATGAACACTCTACTCCCCTCATATGAACACTCTACTCCCCTTATATCAACACTCTACACCCCTCATATGAACACCCTACTCCTCTCATATGAGCACTCTAATCCCCTCATATGAACACTCTGCTCCCCTCATATGAACACCCTACTCCCCTCGTATGAACACTCTACTCCTCTCATATGAGCACTCTAATCCCCTTATATGAATACCAGCCTCGAGAGGAGCCCATACAGTAACAGCATCTGATTAATCCTTTTTTACATTGACAACTCTCTCCTATTCAAGACCTCCTTCATGCCTCTTATTACCTAACCAGTTCACACCCGTTCAAACAAACACCCACCAACAAACACCCACCACACAATCAAGATTAGATCTCAGTGTCAGTTACTGTTTGCTTGAAGCAAAGGAAAGCAGCTACGGTACGGTAGGGCTAAAGCGACTGCCCGTGGAAACACTTCAACTTGTTAGGTGCATGGGTATTGGTAAGCTTCCAAGTTTATTATAACACGAGAGAATGATGAACACAAAGCAATTAATTGTATGACAACTGTCTTTATCTAAACAGAAACGCTACATGTAGTTGCATTGTATCAACTAAGCAAGCAGCACAGCTTCTAGAAATGTATTAAACTGTGACCAACGCTGCTTTCATACTCCCTACACGTAGAGGCAAGACAATTAGGACACACATGAGACATACAGATTTGTTTGCACCCTTCAAGCTGCAGGAGGATTAAAGTGTCTTTGTAAAGATTTTGAGCCATTGCTTCTAAGGAATCATTTCCACACACACTTATCTCTCGTCTATGGCACCATTCCTAACTCACTTATCGTATACATACAGAGGTAGGAAGGGTCCCATTGACAGGAGGTAAGTATGTATGTTGTGATATATTGCTTACTCACTCAGGAGGCCTGTGAATCATAGGCCAGACATGAACAGAAAAATGTCCTGACTTACTTGGTGATATTCTGCAAGGAGAGTGTGTATGGCCTCAACCTCCTCGGAGGTCACAGTCTTTATCACGTACAGCTTGTCCTGTGACATGAAAAATCGTGCTCCGCTTTTGCCACTTGTCTCATTTTGATCGATCGGCTGTGACTTGGTCAGCGAATTCTGAAAAAGGGAGTAGAGTTGACTCAGCTTTAAAAATGACAAAACATTATTGTTTTGCATGGATTACGGAATAAAAACAGGGTGAAGCCAGACAGTCATGATACGCGCAGTAGTAAGTGCTCAAACAACAGTCACTGTAAATAAACCTATCACAAAGAGCAAGTCAGCGGAAAGACTGATGGTAAGCATTCTACTGAGTTGTCTTCTCTTTGTGTTTGACACCACGGCTGTGATATTTGATGTACCACAAGGTGTATCAGCTATTCGATTTGAAACTAATTGAATAGCTGATACACTTCGCAGCGCACAAGATGCTTAAAAATTATTGCTGCTGACCTGAGAACTTTGAAAGCTTTACTAAGTAACAACTTTTATCCATTTTGAATTGTGACGAAACCAATTTTAAATTTGCCCCTCTCTCTGTTTTTCCTTTATACTAAGGTGCATTCAAATGCTGCCAACTACATACTTTTTACTGTTGCAAAAGCAATGCTACATAAGAGTGTATATCGCATACAATTGAAAAGACAAGACGGTTTCATAACCAAAAACAGACTATAATCGGAAGAAGCTGATGTACTAGTTTTTGCGATAATTAAATAAGCTTGATAAGAATCAAACTAAACGTTCTTGTCTTCTGCATGATTGTAAGAATGATTAATATTGTTTGTATGGAAAAACAGCAGCACCCAATATTCCTCAATTCCTCAGCAGTGTGTACGTGAGTAACAGGTGCAACAACAATGCACCCTCTATTATACTGCCAGTAAGATTAGTTTTTGTGCAAATTATTATAAAATCTTGCAAAAAGTGACAAAATCCTCAAAAGAAAACAAAATTCTAGTACTAATAATGGTAGTATTTACTATAATAAGAGCCGTGTCTGTCCGAAGGCACTGTAGAGGTTGGAAAAAGATTGCATTACAGGATTTGATCTAGCGATATTCGACATCGCTGTCTGGCACGCTACCACCTGCGCTCGTCGTTCGCTTTGCTGAACTTTAGAAATATTACGCGGGTAGTTACTCTCTGCGCTTATCGACACAAGTGAAGATCTCTCACAGCACGCGAGACTGTTAGGGTACTAGTAGTACTACTAGTACTAGTAGTACTAGTACTACTAGTACTACTAGTAGTACTAGTAGTACTAGTACTACTAGTACTACTAGTAGTACTAGTACTACTAGTACTAGTAGTACTAGTAGTAAAGTATTGTTCATGGCACTTAAACTTTTTAATGAGCAGACTAAATAGTCAGCTACAGTACTTGAATGAGAAAGCTTTCTACTCCGTCATTGACCAGTTTTGCACAATACTCCGAAAGACTGTCATTGTTTCACAATGAAATTACTCATATCAACTCAGCAATCATTTTAATACCTCCTTTGATGATATGGAATGACAGCTGAGTACCGCGTACTGTATAATATATACCAGTATTATTTTGTGTCAATAATAGACTTATTAATTTCAGCGAACAGGGATGCCATTTAGCACCGTCAATGTTGATGTCGTCCTAACAGTAATCACTTTAGACATACAAGTTGATATATCTGAGCCAGTTTTCATTTCCACAAAAATAATTAAAACTGGATAAACAGTCGACAATTGAGAATTCAATTCAAATTTTCCTGTTTTAAAAACTGATGAATAATTTGTTTATTTTTAGCCAAATATTCAAACTTGAGGACAGATAAGGATACTGTAAGTCATCAACATACGACCTAAGCGATATACATCTACCTGACCACGTCCGTGGGAAGGTCAGGTGGACATACATCCACCTAACCATGTCCGTGGGAAGGTCAGGCAGTTTAGTGCAAGGCGTAGCAAAAGCCGTTTTTCGTTAAGCTTTGTCGTTATTTTGTCATTCGGGCGAATTTATTCTGACACACAATAACAATAATTTCTCGCGAAATTAAAATTTGGCTATTTGTGTACTGATTATATACATTAAGAGATATACGTTGCTCGCCATGGCGGGTTCAGCGTTATCCGTTATGGTAAAAACGGATTCGCAAACAGATAAATGATAAAATCTTAGTTAAAAGTTTGAAGTTTACTAAAATACATACTAAAACTTCTTCCAAGTATGTGTTTAGTAAGCTAAATTCATTCAAGTTAGATCAGAATCAACAAAATACCGTAAGTCCTCTTGCTCAAGCCGCGCGGCTTGTGCTCAAAAACAGATGACTTACGAAAGAAAAAATAATCCTCCAACAACCCGCGTATGCCCACAGACCGCGGCTAATGACTGAGGTTTTGTCATCCTTGACCCCCTTCGGGAGCGAGAGTGTTAAGATGGGTTTCGCTATACCCCCCCCCCCCCCCCGTCCTCTTGAATAAGAAACCAGGCTACATCAGTACACGTGAAAAGAATTTTTTTTACTTTCAAGTTCGAATTAAAATTCCTAAACCCTTGCATCAATAACTTACTTGCCATGTCTCAGCTAGATTTTTATTGCACTGTTAGAGGGCTTCACGTTTATGGAAAGATGCCGGTCAAGAATGAAAATGTGTTAATTACCTATGACTGCGGTGAGTTGAACATGAGCGATAAATTCTTCTTTATTTTAAAGTATTCCATAAACATGACCTTGAAAATAAACGAGTAGGTCGCCAAAACCCCGTACATAAAAGTGTATCATGGCTGCGATTCTATGGTTATAGCACGGAACTGAGCAGAGACGGCATTTATCGAGAAGCCGCCCTGAGCCTCACGTTAAGTTTTAAAAACTTGGCTTTAGCCGCGGCCTATGACCTTGAACCAGAAGCCGCGCCCAACGACAGGCCGTGCGGCTTGAGCATAAGGATTTATGGAATACAGAATCGACTTACGTCCAAATTGTCTTACGGCCAGCTGGCCGGAACCAAACGCGGTCGGAAGTCAATTACTTACTGTATATACAATGTTTTGTGAAACTGATTGAACAATTTAATGGAAAGCAAAAATGCCATAAGTTGACTGGCCAGAAGAAACCCCAAACAAGGATATAAATCAGAGGCTACTTTCCGGTATGCAATTTATCACTCGAATGGTTCTTCAACCGTTTGGTTGTCTTCTTGACAACCATGTTCAAGTCAAGTTTGTAGACATATTTCAGAAAGAAAAGTGTTGATAGTAGCCATTTGCTAGTGTACTACTGCTATATGCCTACCAAGGACTTATTTATTGGTACGAACGGTTTCTGTGAGCAGAATTAGTTTTACACTCATTTTTTCTGTTGTTTGTACTCTATCAAAATAAGTAATAACAAAAACAATAATAGTAATACATATATATGATAAAAACGCTTTTGCTTCTGTGCATCTTTTCATGACGTGTGACATTTGCTGACAGGTGCCACCACTGAATCTACTCTTTGGTACCCTAACCTTAACTTTACCCTTTTTATATGACAGAGATGGGATTTGATGAAAGCTAATTATACAGATTTATATTTAGTTAGTCTGTTTGAATGTTTCAAAAGATGCCCTGTGTTGTCATTGCGTCCCATTTAGCAATACTCGCCCATGCCTATATAAAAATAACTATTTGATTTAATGGTAAAATCAGACGATTCTTTCAGTGTCAAGTTATTTAACAGGCACCAGCGTTTTTGGTAAATGAGCACGACTACTACATTAAATACTAAACAGGTCAGTATTTCCATCCTTCCCAGCATTAGGACCGACTCGGTACACTTTGTAAACGTTTTTCATTTGAAGGTTGACTTGCAACAAAATTCACATTACAGTTATTTGATATCAAAAGATTCACCATGTCTTACTCTGTTGTGTTGTAGGTGCAAAATATGTGGGAATGTGATTACAAGCTCTTAAAAGCTCAAAAATGAACGATTAATCACAGACATCACGAAAACGCCGTAAGTTGGAATCCTTCTCAAAACGGCTCAAATGTGATAAAGCCAAACACGATGTGCTTCTGTTTACACTTTCATGCAACCTCATTCGTCGAAATATTTTCACAAGTATACATCTCGCATTCAATAAAACCATGCCTATTGTCCTTGCGCTTCTATTTTATCATCATTGTAATGCTGTCACTTTGAGCACTGATATCGCAAAACCTAGCTTAAAAATGAGTTTAATTTTTTAACCTTAGCTCGAGGGGGTGCATATCATCCTCGGAGAAACATGGAAAGCCTGTTGGTCACCTGTGATGGTCGAAAAATATTGTGGAAGGTGTTCGCGCAATTTGGCGGACAATATGGGTCACATGATCAGATGATGACTAGATGATTTGACCAAGCTGAAACGAAACTGTCAAGTAGAGAGCATCTATATTTGATAAGGGCTTCCCGGGAACGAAGTGTTTGTCATCAACTAGTGCTATGAGACAATTTATATTGAGCTTTTTATTGGCCTTTCATTTCACGTGATAACATCACCTGTCAAAACAATAACCCCAGTCGAGTTGGGTACGTCATAAATGTAAAGGAATTCCAACCCACGGCTGGTTTTTTGAGCTTTTAAAAGCTTGTAATCACATTTCTCCGTGTTTTGAACCTACAACACAGCAGAGTAAGACATGGCGAACCTTTTGATACCAAATAACTGTAATGTAAATTTTGTTGCAAGTCCACCTTTATGTTGGCTAGGGTTGATTGTTTATAGGCAACTAGTGAATCCCTAGTGAGATGACAAATGGTTTTAAGCACCTGAGCCAACATACTCTATGCAGCTTGTAAAAAACAACATGGAGGAAGCCTAAACACAAACAATGAGTGTTATCTGTGAGGTCATGCTGATAAACCCAGTACTCCAGCACTCCAGTACAATGTTCAGAAACCGCAAGACCTTTGATTACATGGAATGTTTGAATGCATTAATATGAGGAAAATGCAGCAAGTCAACAGAAGCTTGACAACCAGAAGGTTGTCAACTTTATATATAGCTAACTGGCTATATTTTTGTTCTATGCTAGCCAGCTATAGTATTTTTAGCCAGTTATTTAAACTGGCTTTTCTAAAAATTAGCCAGTTTTTAGCATCAACAGAAGGTTGATGCTAGAAATTGGCTTGACTGTGTTGATCTCATGAATAAACTAAGCAGATCTTTATGAGATCAACGCAGACAAGCCAATGTTTACCAATGTAGACAATAGATAAGAACTTTATGATCACCAGTCGATGCAGTTCAAAGTAAAAGACGAGTGAAGGGTGAAAGGTGTACGAGTGAAAGGCGAGCTCTATCGTACTAAGATACCTAACCCTTTGGCTGGGTAAAAGCCCCGCAAAAACAACCGAAAGTCATGTAATTTATTTTTAAGAATTCAATGAAATCGGTATCCTAAGAACATACATAGCTCTAACTGAAATTTATTTCAATAAAGAAAATCTTGTGTACATAAACATTCATTTACTTGTGTACTACTACAAAAAAGCTATGTATGAAGTGCTTGGAAGCATTCCTTTCGGCAGAATCCAATGCCACAGCGTAGCCAACGCCGGTAGCATCATCATCAAATGAGCTACCATAACGATCACTTTTCTCTAGATATTCAAATCTTCAAAGTTTACATCACTACCATCATCTGAATTATCATCATACTGATCAGACAAATGATCACTAACGATCGCAGGCTCTAATAAATCTTTATTTTTTCATTTTGAACGTCGAGCCGTACGTTGACTGGTTTTTTCAACTTCTATTTTTTCAAAGAAGTCTCGATTTCTTTAGCTTTTAGCAAAAAGCAACGTCTCTCAGATAATCGTTTCATATTGTAATTCATCGACTAACATCGTGTCGATAATATTTAAGATTTTAGATTATAAGATTATGGATTTTAGATTATAAGACTATAAGATTCTAGCATTCATATCCTTTGTTTATTGTTACTAGGCGACAGCTTTATAAATGTCTACCGAAAGCAACAGAAAAGTCGTTTCCCCACGGAAACGATAAACGACATTTTGGTCGTTTCCCCAGCCAAAGGATTAAAATATTCAAGTCACTCAATTTATGAAGTTAGGTGTCACAAGCGCCCAACTGTATACAAAACAACCGGTTTCACCCGCTTATAACCAAGCCTTCTTGGATACCTTCTATAGCTGTGCTCTCTGGCTCACTTTTTAGATACCTTCTATAGCTGTGCTCTCTGGCTCACTTTTTAGATACCTTCTATAGCTGTGCTCTCTGACTCACTTTTTAGATACCTTCTATAGCTGTGTTCTCTGGCTCACTTTTTAGATACCTTCTATAGCTGTGCTCTCTGGTTCACTTTTTAGATACCTTCTATAATCGTGCTCTCTGGCTCACTTTTTAGGTACCATACTTTTGAGAACTGATGAAGAACATGTCTACTTTTCCGCCACAAATCCAGATTTAGACACAAGGACATTCATGTTTTATTAAATTTATTGAACAACTTAAAAGCAAAAGTCCTATACCGTGACTGACCTGAGGAAATACCAAACAAGAGTATTTATCAGGGGCTACTTTCCAGTTTGCAAATTATTCCTATTCGGTTGTCTTCTACTTTTTCATTATATTTTAAGTAAACTTTGCAGACATATTTAGGTAATAAGCATGTGTTGATGGTAACCATCCACTGATATGCATCTGTGCCTGTCATCAGAATTCTTCATACTTTGCACCCTTTTCATTGGTACCTGCCAGAGGGTCTCTGTGACCAATATTTATATTACACACACTTTTTTGTCATTTGTACCTGATCAAAATGAATAGTAACAAAAACCACAATAAAAATAAGATGTAATGAAATCCAATGTTGAATACAATTACATAATTTATGTTAATTTTAATTGTAAACAAGCCGAACGATAGCCATAACCATCATTGAGCTATTCTTGAACTATTACTGACTCGGCATCTCCAACAATACCGAAGCTTTGAGTTTCAGAATAAAATGGCCATTTATTTACTGGCTAGCAATAGAATTATATTTTCATATTTTGTGAAAATTGTATCGAGAGCTCGACAGTATCCAAGATAGTATAGTATAGTATAAGAGGATAGTATCCAAGCTCGAGAGAACCTTCCAGAAGTTTGATATGCAGGACAAGAGCGCTCATGAGTCACTGCCAGAGACTCAAGGATTCAGCTGCAAGAGTGACACGATTGACAGTGTCTTAGACTCTTAGTAGGTAATTGACAAGCTAGGACTGTTTACATCAAGGCTAGTCAAGGCTGGCTTTGGCCGGAATTTGGCTTGTAAACAAATGGCGAAAGTGGAAGAGAACAAAAAGACGGAATGACGACTGAAAGTATTACGCAAGGCTGGCAGACAAATGAGTCATAGAACTGTCACACACTGTCTATACAGAAAACACAACCGTAGCAACAGAAGGAATGCTAGCTGAGATGCAAACACTGTAACATTATAACTAAAGGCTATGGCAGTTAGAAGCTGGAACATTCTAAAATTCTGATCCTATATAATAGCCTACAATTTTAGTAAGTCAGAATGGAGTCTCTGTTTGTATGCCGCCCTCATTTCCTACTAGAATATGTGAACAGGCATAGTAGCAGTTATATTTAAATAGAATACACAGCGGTGAATATGTTACAGTAAAAACAAACTCACCATGAACTCGTCGTCATATATATTGAATCTTTCCCTAAGATTCCTGAAGACAAGGGGGCAATACTCCTTAAACTTGAAGTGGCTGGGCATGTTCTCTCTACAGGAAAAAATTTTCCCCATTGGCAACAAGTGCAAGCCAATCGTGGTCAGTATGACTCATTATATGTATAAATGGAAAAGTATGATTGTTGGAAAACAGCCATGCAGTACCACAGGCCCATAATGATGCATCATTGAAACAGGAACAGGTTGATAACATATAAACTAAACGTTGTCAACCTGTTATTAAAATGACATCACGAATGAATTGATACAACTCATTTTCTGGTAGATCATGGATGATTGTGATGCAGATGAAGAATTATATGACAATAACTTTAATTTTCCAGCTTAATTTGAGTCATGAAACAATGAAAAATGTGTGCTCAATAAATATGATGCTACTGTAAAATTTTAACAAATCTTTAAAATCGTATAAATTTTTATGGTTTTAGCCCGAAGAACTGTGAAACGCTTCATTCTCTTTGGTGACATTTGCTGTGTGTATCCAGACCTTTTTACTAGTGTTTTACCAAATATCTTTGTTTTATGATCATATTAATATATATTTAATAAAAGTTTGAAAACTTCCCATCGTTGGATAAATTGCCCAGGAATACTGACAAACATTAACGTGGAAGGCCAGGGTTCAAAAGGTTAGTAGATAACACCGAGCTGGCTGGCTCCCTATTAAAAATTTGGGCCATAGTGAGTGTCTGAAAGGGCCTGCAGATTACATATTCATAAACAAGATTATTTACAGACGTAATGAGCAGTGACGAATCACAAATCACAACCTACTACTTTTAAGTATTCACCTAGTGAAGATTCATCCATGTATTGCTCAACGATGAGGCATAGAGTTGTCTCCACTTCCACAAATTGCAAAATGAACTTACGCAGAATATTGGTTGACTTTATTAGAAAGTATCAACATTTTATGTCATTAGCGAGCAGTTTTGATGTTTGAGATGATCTGATTGCCAGGGTGTTTCAAGATTGTAATTAACAAAACTTTATTATGACTAAAACGCTCAGAAGAAAAATGCGTGTCAGAATGACATCATTAATTGTTATTGGCTGTGTTCAAGCTGCAGCATTACGCGTCTCTATACTTTCGATCCTTTTGCCAAAGTGTAACAGTAGACGTTATAATCACACGTTTGCTTGATCTCAGCTTTCTAACCATGATCAGGTTTTGTTGATTTTAATCATAGATAATAATTTATATATATATGTATATTATATTAACAATATAGATTTTATATATCTTATAAATTTATAATTTTATAAAACAATATAGGGTTTATTATATCAATGATTTTAATCCTCAAGCATCTTGGCAGTCAGATCACCTCGAACATCAAAAACAGTCGCAATTGATAGAAAGAAACATACCGATACTTTTTGATAAAATCAACTGAAATTTTATGCAAGTTCATCATTAGCAGAAGAGGGTTTGTAATGACACCAGGAAGCTACTTATAAAATACACCTAGTAGCTACCTATTGTAATGCACTAACCCACCCTAAGGAACTTAAGCAATGAACTATTCACCTGGCCAATATCAACAACCCATTATTCACTAGCTTTACAATAACATCAACTTGTAGAGCGTGTCAGCCAAGTAAGTCTTGTTGCCATAGACACTCATCAACAACATAGCCAAACAGAAGCAACTATGGAAGAATTGTAGACAATAAAATGAGTAGGAGTATTTTTTCTTACTACGCACTCTTGTGAAGCAACCGAAGAGAATACATTAGCTGCTAACAGCGTGTCTGTAGGCAAAACTATTAACTAACTTGCTGCCAGACAGTGGTGGCACCTGCTGCTACACTGTCAACCAGAATTACCTTCAGCAGGCTGTTAATTACAGCTTACTGAAGGTTGGCGTTCTGGTTGAGTTGAATAACAATTAAACGAGAGCGGCAAACAATTTACAATTGAGGTTTCAGCATATTGACATATTTGTCAATCCTTTGAATGTCTAATTTGCCTTTAATTAATCTAATTTAATGTATAATTAAAGTCAAATAGTATACGGACAGCCTCATTACACCAATGTGAAAGACTAAAACTCGTGAAAAAAACAGTTTTTACACAAAAGTTCTTCCAAATATGCTTAAAATAAATTTTTTAAAAGCTCAGAACTGTTTACTTGAGTCACTCCAAATATCTTTAACCTTGATACTTTGTCAAAACATGTTTACGCATTTTTCCTCGCTAAAACTAGATTTGTTAATTCCTAACTAGATTCCCTGATCTTCAGGCCAATCCATCGAAGGTCTGAAGTCTCCAAGAGTTCCGAGTAAGCAACGTCGACCCGGAGTAACACTAATACTTCTGAATCGTCGGCCCTATATGTTGGCAGCCAACAACTTTAATAAGAAGAGCGGTTCATAAGACCTACTTGTTATACTGGTTGTTGTCGACACGAACTTTGGCAAAAGCCTTGAAGTGTTCTGGCAACAGTAGACTCGGTTCATCAACATGGCTGAGGCCGGTGATCTGTGCAAATACAACTAGATGTCAAGAAGCACATTTCCCTTCATGTCATTTTGTTATGTATACAACAGAGCGGAGGAGTACCTGTTGGTTACAATCGAGGGGTTGTTCAGGCTGGTCAACGACAGCAACTGCGATCTAAAGCTGACAGCCTAGTTGTATGACCTACTCACATGGTTACAGCTGGATCAGCAGCTGGAGCGATGCTAAACAGCACTAGCAATTGTAGGCCTTTTAAACAAATCAATACGCGCTATAGAGTACTGCTCAGCCATGCTACAAATGATATCATCAGCCAGCGGCTAACTGGCAACAAATGATACAGCAGCTAAAGAATATCCTGCTGCTTATACTTTGCAGCTCATGAAATTCTGCTTTCACATGCGAAAAATTTTAGAATATGCTTGCATCAAGGAGGTGTGCTGAGAACACTCTACTGATTGGGAACATACAACTTGGTTTTACTAAAAGATATTCAATGTTTAATATACGTTAGCAATTACTGTGAAAATTTTCATTTTATTAATGTCCATCAAAACAAAAATTTACTCAATCAGATCGTCTCAAGCCATGTACATGATGAACATTACATAAAATGAGAACATGAATGAACACTAACAAATCCCAGCATAAATGTCGACTAGGCTTAACTTAACGCCGACTGACGACTTTGTTTCATATAAAGGGTACAACCAGCTGACTACTGACTCGTTTGTGAAATGATAAATCTAACAAAAAGGCTTATCTCTGAACTTTTAAATTGGCAAAATTATCTACACGTATTTAAAAAATTGAGCGAATCTAAAAGGATACAGCTAGGCAGTAAATACTTTGAACTATTTGGCAAAATTCAGGTTATTGACTACATATAAACATAAAGTTATAAACATGATTAATTAAAGGCAAGTATTTCATGATTAAAAATTAAGATTTTTTGTGTATGTTGGTCGTTTTTTGGCTTTACAATAATGTTTGACCAAAATCCAAATTTAACCTATCAAAAATGAGTACCTGTTTAGTGTATATACATACATGCACCTATTTTGCATAAATTACCTATAGAGCAAGCTGGGGCAATGATGAAGCAACTTCTATAAAAAAAATTTAGATGTGCGAGTGTATATCGATATTGACTATAAACCTTCGCTCTCATCGACACGCACTCCTTTTTATGGCGCCTTATAGTGCCTTGCGGTCCGTGTTCTCAACTCGAGTTGTGTAACTCGAGTTGTATTTACAAACTCGAGTTTGTACAAGTAAGGTGCAATATATTGGTATTACCGTAGCATAACGGTAGATCTGGTTATATAAACAATGGTACATAAATAGGCACCGTTAGCTAATAGAAATTAAACTATGTATGTATGTAGCCTACTGTAAAACTAGAGCTACTGGCGAATTAGAGTGTCCCGAGTTTGCAACTCAAGTTGTACAACTCGAGTTGCAAACTCGGGACACTGATCAACTCGAGTTGCAGCTCGAGCTGTACAACTCGAGTTATATTTACAAATTCGAGTTTGTAAATATAACTCGAGATGTACAACTCAAGTTACACAACTCGAGTTCATCAAACACCCAGGCCGAGTTCTTTCAACAGCAACTCGAATTCAACAACTCGGCTTGAGAACATGGAACGCGAAGCACTGTAAGGCGCCATACTAAACAACTCATCATTTCATTTTCTCTAGCTATATTTATATATGGAATTTTTTTAGTGCATCATTAATCATCGTTGACATAATTTCTATGTTTGTTCATTTTTGGTGTTCATTCAGTTCCTTGTCAGGTTCTAGAAAGATAACTCTTTTTTCATTTGAAAAAGAAGTGGCCCGGCACCCACATAGATTGTTTTTTAGTTTGCTTTTTACATTCTACAATTGTTTTTGTCTCTTTATATTTATATAAATAAATATGCGCATATATCGCTGATATATATATAATTTAAATATGTATATATATATTCCAATTATTATTATCATTCAATTATTAAATTTTATATAATATGCACAAATGCAGTCCTGTAAATGAGCCACCCCAATTACTCAGCTTTTTTTTACAAACCCGGGTTTGTTTTGCGTAACACAACTCGAGTTTATCAAAAACCCAGACCGAGTTCTTTGAACAGCAACTCGAGTTCAACAACTCGAGTTGAGAACATGGAACGCGAGGCACTGGAAGGCGCCATACCTTTTGATATTCATCGCTATATTCGGTATAACTTTTGACTCTTTCTGGTATATCCGACTAGGCTTGACGAAGCAAAAATGGTCTTTCATTTGCAGATAAAGCAACTCAAGGCCAAAACAGCAAACGCATCACTTCAACGGAAGAAAAAAAAGAGTTGGTGTTAAGTTCATGCAATATCCAACCACTCTAGACATTCTAAAGTTATTTTACAATCACCGATGTGTAAGACAAATAAAACTAATTCAAATCTTTAAATCATACAATCAAATCTATAAATTAGCACGACATAACAGTAAGGAGAAACATTCTAAGTAAATCCGTTTCAGTGGATACTGAATTTTCTGTGCAGCATTGTGAGGCATACCCGTCTACTCGTGTAGGTGGAATTAAATCCCACATAAATACCGAGACTAAGAGAAACTTTTTCTTTCATCGAACTGCTCTCTTATAACATATTGTCTTGTTTTACAGTTTTTAACCACTTGTATACTAGTCACTAACACCACCTGGCAAGTTATGAAAAAACTATTGACCCCAATCTCTAGTTCTATAGGATATCACAATAAGGCTTCTGCACAAGAGAGGATGTGATTAGTGAGAAGAAGAAGAACGAAGTAATTTACAGATGGTTCAAGTCAAAAAGATTTGACCATCGCAGTTGAGAAACTAGAGTCTCAGATGTGATCAGACATAACGAGAGCTAAAGATCATAAAATATTTTAATAATGGCAAAGGCATTCGTCGAAATATCTTATTCTTATGTGCTCGTAAATTTTCAATATCGAACATTTTTACTTAACCAAAAACTATAATTCCAAGGACTCATACTCATCCCTGAAAAGTCATATTCATACATAGACATACCATAGAATGAGCAAAAACATAATTCTGGGCATGTAAGAACATAGGATTATGTTTTAATAAATACAGCCATCAAATACAACTGGTAATACTTACGCTGTAATTTACACCCCACATGAAGACACTAAGAAGCGGTTCATTGGCTCGAAACAATTTCTTTTTCTGTTGTACAGTCTTTACTTTTTTGGTCTTTTGGTGTTTGGATGACATTTTTTCTTACGTAAAAGCACGAGTATTTTATAACGTCGTTACATAAAAACTGCGTAGTCAAAATAGATCAGAAGATACTTTGATTTTTGCCAACAAAATTTATTCGTTGTACAGTATTTAGTCGGGGCCGAGTCAATGAGTTATTACCGAATCAGTTTGATTAAGAAACGAAGACAGTTTTATATTTTAATAGCGGTATACAGCATTAATTAGACAAGAGACAGCGATGGTAACCGAGTAGGTTAAGACAGATAACTAATGATTGACGCAACTTTCACAAAAAGAACGATATTATAATAGCGCAAAACCAATTTCGGTAATCTCTAGAGTTAGCGTTCTCGGCGGTGTGTTCACATCCTAAACATGGGATTTTAGAACAGGAAGCCATATGCAATCGCTAATGTACCAAGGACATTTCCTGTAAAATATTTTATTTGATGAAAATTATATAATTTAATAATTGATTTATGCACATAACTTTTAAAATCTGTATTACGTTCCAAAACAAATTTTTTCATACGGATGTCACAACGAATCCAGCAAAAGCGTTTATGAGAGCTATTACAAAACTGTTTGTTGAATTTTGTTAACAATTTGTATTTGAAGTTCATATTTCTTTCGCATTTTTTCATATTTCAGTATGTTACATTCAGAGCTATGTGACAGAAGTCTATTAAACTCGTCTACTTCTAAGAGAATGGATCAGCCATTTGGTAGTGTTGGTGAAGTACAGAAGGTCTTGAACGTTTTTCAAAACAGCTTTTCCTCAACGCCACCAACACCAGATGTTGCGAAGACAGTTGATGCATCCGTTAAAATTAGTTGCTCCACATCTTTACCAAAAACTTCTGTTTCAACGTCATCTGAATTTGGACTTGCTCAATGTCGATCTGAACCATCAGACCATTTTCGTAAAGATATATATAATATGTCTTCATGTACTACGGGAATAAAAGCTCGCAAAAGAAAGTTATCCGTCTCATCAGCTCTACCGAGCAACAGTAATATGTCTATCACTACTGTGCCAACTAGCTTAGTTAGGGCCACCAGTTTGCCTCTGTGTAGTTCTGCTTCTTTGAGTTCACTTCTCGCAGTGAATACCCCTCAAGTACGTAATCGTGTTGATGTAGTTCTTAAATCGCCCACAAAAGAATTTATTAACGCATCGCGCATAACAAATGGAGTTAGTAATCATACCACTTCTCAGTTTACTACATTAACATCAGCTAGCTCAAGTTCTGCCAAAACTGTTACCTTTTCACTGGGAAATCAGCAGAATCTTAACCTTGTGCGGCTTACACCAGTCTCTTTACGTTCAAGTATTGAACCTAAAGTTACAAGCACTGCTATTATGGAATCTGAGGTGAAGAATCTGAGAGCATTAGTTCTCCTTCATCTAGATCTAGTTCAACAACAGCAAAATATTATTGCGGAAAAAGACAAACTCATTGCAGAGCTTCGAGCTGAATCAAATACGGTAAGTCGAGCCATTATCTACTTTCGCAAACTTTTTGTACATTGTGCTCTGTAGGAAGTATTCTTGTTAGTGCTAGAAGCATGTCATCATCACATCTAAAATATATTGCAATATGTTTAATAATTGACATAGTTCATCTAGAATTCTCTTCTATTATGTAGTCATTCTAACTGCATATTCTCTCTCATGTTCTGTTTATTAGCTTAGAACCAGGCTAGAGCGTATGGATCGACGTCTGTCTGTGGCAAAAACACCGAAAAAGCTAACACCCGCTTCTATCACCACGGAAACCACTGAAAAGAGTTTGCTAAGGTAGCTTTAAGCAATTAAGCTTTTAATGGCAATTTTAGGAAGCTTTTATCATAAACCCGCTATTACAATCCTTTAATTCTTGAGCAATTTTTGCTTTCCCTATGTCAATTGGTCATGACCTGTCCATTTGAACTTCGCATTTCCGCAAAGACTTTCGGAAGCTACTTTTTGTCATCAGCAACTTGTAAACCATTATGTTAAAACTTTTGGTAAGACCTACAGTGAAGTGTTATTCTATAATTACTTGTCATTTTTTAGCAAAGAACCAGTTAATCCAACTCTGGCAACTATGAAACAGCCATCACAGAGTAAGCTGAGGTTTTCTCACCATGTGCGCCCTGCAGGTGCAACCAAACTTAATAAAAAGACGAAACATTTGCGGTCTAAATCGATGCATCGAGCTATTCAAAAGAGAAAAGCTATTTTGAAGCATCAAGTTCATACAAAAGTTGCGAGTGAGCAACCTACAACTAACAAATCTCAAGGTTCAGCAGATGAGCTCTTTAGGGTAGGGGCAGACTACTTTACGCAGCAGGTGAGGGAGTTCGCCGAGGTGGAAGAGGAAACGATTCGTAATTGTAAGAACAGCGAGAATATAGAAGGTAGGTCTAAAGTACCTTGACGATTGTTTGCGTTTACCCATCAATAAACATTGTTGACAAACATTGATAATAAACATTGATAAACAAATCTTCGAGTATTTTGTTATTCTTCATTGTCATGCAACAAACAAGGCTAGTCTTATTTTAGTTGTCACTTTGTTTTAATGTTTTACTCAATACTAAGGAATCGCTTTGTTGAAGCTTGGTTGATTAGTCATCAGACATAATTATCAAGCTTTTTTTCCAAAAATTATCAGATGCTACTGAATGTCGAACTTTATTTCTCATAATATCGCTGATAGCTTCTACCTTTAAGAGTGACGATAAGCTACTCTATTGCTGCTTCTTTAGTCCCCTCATTCAGAACACACCCGTACGCTATCTCGTACTCGCTAGAAGGCACCGAGGATCTTCATGACCATATCTTTCTCAAGCGTCATCAAAAGCATGAATCGGAAGAGAAGAAGCGCAAAAGGTAATACTTTGTAACTGCAGTCATGTAATTGCCCTCCTTTCACAATTTCACTAGTCTTAAAATGTTGAACGCGACTGTAAAGATACATATCATTTTTAGGTGGGACTTGCAACGACAGCGAGAACAGCAAATGAGGGAAAAGCTCCAACATCAGCTAGCTCCAGTGCAGAAGGCTGTACCGACATCACGGGACAAGTTGCTGGAGCACATTTTTCCCAAAGCAGAGGAGGGTAAGGATAGTTATTATTGGTGTTTTCTGCTTCAGACTAGTTCAATTGGCATTATATTTATATCAAAAAAGATTTCAGCATACTTTCCATCCTCATGCTCATTCTTTTTTAATCAGGATCTGGAATACGAGACAAATTTCAATGCGTCATGTAAAACTCTCACCACACGCACTCGACACTTAGGCACTCGACACTTACGCACTCGACACTTACGCACTCGACGCTTACGCACTCGACGCTTACGAACTCGACGCTTACGAACTCGACGCTTACGAACTCGACGCTTACGAACTCGACGCTTACGCCTTCGACGCTTACGCCCTCGACGCTTACGCACTCGACGCTTACGCACTCGACGCTTACGCACTCGACGCTCACGCACTCGACGCTCACGCACTCGACGCTCACGCACTCGACGCTTACGCACTCAACACTTGTACAAGCACACACACAAGGGCTCTGTGTTAATGGCTATTTCAGCTCCAGGCATGTCACGTTAGCACAATTATGGAAAAACGGCAATTGTGGTTAGTATGGTCTAGGCCGAATGGCGGACCTGGATCTTTCTAGCCTTTTTTGTGAATCTAAAAGTGGGCTGTCAAAAATGATTTTTGAAGTATTTATTTTCAAATTTGGTTTAACAAATTTTTTGTAAATTTTTCTGGTCATTTACTTGGTCATCATATGTAAGCTCATAAAAGTACCTAATAATTACTGGTCTAGCTAGAAGACTATTTACTCGCTTTGCTTCAACTTAACAATGTGAGTCATCGTTTTCAGAATGGATTCTGTGAAAACTTACAAATACTCATCTTCATGAACGTGTAAGAATCACTGTAAGTAGCAGAAAACCGCGTTTTGAAAGTATTGTGAAGTCAAAGCCCACTCATCATTTTTCGGACTGATATCAGGCGTATTTATTACATCACATTTATTTACTGACTTTTAGTCAAACGATGTATATAAATAAAGTTTTTTTAATTTTGATGCTTTGTTTTAGGATATACACAAATAATTGCATGTTTTTGTTTAGTAAAAAAGAAAAAGACACATCTTCAGCTTTTTGGTGGTCTTTTAATTTGTCAGATTTGGCTAATAATAGTTGATTGTGGCCAAAATCATTTGACCATCCCTGGTCTACGCATTCATTGTTAGTTGTTGCAGAAGGTATCCTTACGGCTTTTCAGTTGCTATTAACATTTTTTGTTCACAATCTAAATAATAGTCTGTTATAGAATTTGTGTCATTTAAATGTAAGAAAATAAGCAATTGTTGGTTTACATGTTTAACATGGCTGCCTTTTCACAGGTTGCCACTACCAAACGCTGATTAGGTAGACATCAGGGTTTGGCATCTGTTGCCAATCCCCTATGTCTACGAATTCTAACGTCAGGAATTCGTAGAATTCCTGACAGTAGAATTCAAAACGAATTCTACTGTCAGGATCACTTAACTTTGTGTGTTGACTTCCTCATAATTCACCAGTTCTTTAAAAAAAATAAGATTTAATTCCTGAGGTGTAATCTGTAATTATGAGTCATGAATGGGCTGCTTGAAACATATTTTATTCGTTCAGCGGGTAGACAACTACAAGCTCGTTATATGTGTTTGAAAAGGATGTATGAGTGATCTGCAAGCACCGCATGCCATTTGTTCTGCTTAGGGCTATGTAACATAAAGCCTAGGGCTATGTAACCGTCATAAAGCTTACGAGCGCTTACGCAGTCTATTTGCTATTGGATGGACTGTACAACATCAAGTACATTGGTGCTTTCATGTTGTATATGTTAGCTGTTGTGGAACACCTCCATGATACCAGTGACATACATAGCTATATGGGCAAATACGGTTCAAAGGTCTTCAAAGATCAGTTTTTTAGGTTTATCTTTTAAATTTGTTTATTAAATTGTCAAATTTCTTTTCATTTGAATGAATTACTTTGCAGTTGCCAAACCACAAACTTTTTCGATATGTGAGTTTCTAAATCTCTTATAGGTATATTTGCTTCATGATTGTGTATCTCGGTGAATATTATGTTTGAGTGATGGTTAAATATTTTGAAGAGAAGATCTTAGATTTATTGTTTGACGAGTTTAGTGAATTATTTCAATTTGATTAAAATGCCACTGTCATAAAAATATTTCAATCGCTTTAGTCATTGAAGACGAGTTTTTATCGAACTTGGGCGGATGATGTCGTCAAGAGCTTCAACCATATTTCATTCATAGCCGAACAAAACTGTGCATTGGCAAAAGGAGACCTTCAGCTCTCAAGTTCATAGTGCATATGTCACTGAGAGTTGTTTTTCCTCGGTGTTAGAAGTTGAAGGAAACTACTGTTTTGCTGGTTTGTTTATGAAGTCATCAGTATCATCGAGGTTACCACATGGCAATCGATCTGAAGCTTTCATTGTACGCATACCTCTGAGTATACTCGTACTCTGTACCTCCGATTTAGCAAAGTGTGACCACTCAAAGCTGAACTTACAGAATATAAGGCATTCTAGACATTTCCTTGTTTATTGCTTTGCAATTTAATATGCTGGGTTTCGCATCACGATTGAATTGATCGTTTATGACGACGTGAAACAAATACTGTAATTCATTTGCTACTGACGTATTGTCCAATCAAATGCAAGCATTGGTCTTGCCCTGCTGTCTGATGTAAGCATGTCTGATATGTTCGGGCTGCATCAGTTGCTTCTCAGGCGACAACGGCTTTGTGTTCGTTGTGCGGCTGATAGTATGGTCGACCTTGACGCGCATGCTCAGCAAATACCAAATATTATTAAAATCGTTCAATCTTCAATTTTGTATTTTTTATACTTTATTTTTTATATAAAATTTCTATTTTTTTATACATCATATGAAACTTGGTTTATATTTTATACTAAAGTAGTTAACGTTAGCTTGAAACGTTTATCAAAAAGGATATCATATATCTTATTAATCAAAAATCAACAAATTTTCGACAGATGTAGGCTAACGGAGTTTGATCAGTGATTTCATGTTTGCAGTCAGAATTTTCCGGAACATATGATTGCAATAGACAGTTCAAGCCATCAACAGTGATAATTTTTATATCTAGTTGCATAGGAAGCATGAATACCGATGGAGCTGCTGGGAAATGCTGACCTTGTAATGTTCATTTCACTCGCTGAATTCATTACCCGCTTCTGTTGTAGTCGAGTACATAGAGTTATGTGAGAAACTTCCTGTTAACATTTTCGGACATCCGCTTCCTTCCATTCTTCCATCAGAATTTTCCATACCATGGCATTCTTCTCTTAAGACGATAAAACCAGCCAAACACGCCAAGCGCAACCGGAAGTAGTAGCGAACTGCCGATGTGATTTTACTTTCTCTCTCAAAAGGATAACAATAATAACCTTCCAAGGTCACAGAACAAGATCAGCGCTGCAGTCTGCGAGCTTTCAACTCACCGTTTACAAACCACTAACAACCTCATAGTTTGCATTTTTAGCTATCACGTCTCAAATTATTAGATGTTCTATTATATCAGAGTTATGATTCTATTGCGGGATATTTTTATGTCATTTACATGTATTTTTCTCGTTGCGTCATCTTCACTAGCTTATCTTATTAAGAGTGAATCAGTATGATAGATTTTGTTAAGGAACCCAAGCTAAAGAGTCCGTTTCATTGGACACCATTCTATATAGCTCCCCACGTTCATTCACATGTCCTATCATAATCTATCATTCATTAGCCAATAAATGAGCTACTCTGCCAACATTTTCTACAGCACATATCATGGTATACGCATATTGCATCATTTTTGTTGCTATTACTCATTGCATTGCTATTGTTCTACGTGGCTCTGTAAATATTGTTGAAATCGCCATTTAAAATTACTGTTTTATTTCTTATCTTGCTTCTGATTGAAATATATTCCGATTATCCTATATTATTGTATTGTTTTTAGCAAAAGTTTCCTATATGACAGAATTCATGGCGGCTGAGGTTTTGAGGCTTCTCATCACAAAACTGTGTTCAATCATCAGTCTAAGATTTTTATGGCTTAGGTTTTTGCACGCAGACCCAGCTCTTGCAGATTATGCAGTGTTTCGAGGCCATTCTATAGATCTAGGTCTATTAACATATAGTTCTTGCCTAGTTGATATAAGCCAAAAGACGATATATTCAACTATTATGGAAAATGTGGTGTTATTTACACACCAGATAGCTGCAAATAGTCAAGCACAGATGAAAATGAAAAATTTTCAATTTTTAAATTATTCACTAGATACAAACTGATTGTACTGTACAATAATTCAGCATTAAAAAACAACGCACTCTTCAAGTGTGTATCCCAAGTCTATGCATATCATCCGCATACACGGCGAGGCTCTTGTCCACAACTGGTTGGGAACAATTCTCTTGTTATGATCTTTTGCATACATTCCAATTAGTCAAGTTAGTTGGTATGGTTTCATTATCGACATCATCAGTTCATGGATAGTCAGCACAGGAAGGCTAGTCATGCCCTTGAAAAATACAATGATGGTGGCCGGTACCCATTGCATCCGTTTGTCAGAGAAAGACCCGCCCTGGTCACATCGCTGGTTTGCTGAGGAAAGAAAGTCTCTTTGGTGAGAAGGAATGAACATATTTTACGGTTCTCAAGCTATGTCGACTTTATTGTTTCAAAAGTTAGACCATCAACTCATTGTCTAGTTCAGCTCAGAAATATAAGTAGAAAACTTAGCTATTGCTCCTTTACCAGAATCGTATATTGTCTATTCTGTCAAATCGGTAGTTGTCATACCTTTGTATCAAAGACAAAGAAAAATTAGAACTTTCTCAAAAATATGTTATAGGGTTATGTTACCTGATATGGACAGTTACAATCAGTGTCTAAATGCCTTTAATGATGAAGAAATGAATGCGTTATTATATATTTGCTGTCTCAAATACTCAGATCACATCTCCAATCAGCCTGACCATCCATTGCATTTCTACTTTACCAGAAAATCCTCCTAAACTTTATACTAAACATCAACACCACATGCAAAAAGCTGCATGCAAAAAGATCTTCCAATTTAATTTACTTTACTATATTCTTTATTTTTTTGTGTCTCACGGTATAATTTACTTTGAACTGCATCGACTGGTGATTATATAGTTATCTATTGTCGACATTGGTAAACATTGGCTTGTCTCTGTTGATCTCATGAATAAATGCTTTGTTGTTAGCCATCTGTTTAATTAGCCAGTATTAAGCCTTCCATATGAAAGTTATGAAACCTTTTACATTCTTACCCTTTATGATCTCTCGGCCAATAAACAACCTTGTGACTAGATGATGGTAAGATGATTGTGCATGTAGGCCGGTCCAGGTTTCCTTCAAATTTCTCACCTTTGTATTATTGTGTTTTTGAAGAAGAAATGTAGCTAATGTCACTTTAATTAAACTTCTGTTCAACTGTTGGCAGTCCGCTGACAGGAAAACCGTTTCCTTTCTCCATTGACAATGAATACTTCCGCAACGATGAGCCACCACTAGTAACTCCCATCTCCACTTACCGAGAAGCTTTTGGGTGGCGCACGATTTCAAGACCAGGGGTCCCCCAACCTCTTGTAAGTTTAAAAACATGGCTACTCCCAAAAGCGCTTCGCTATGATGATGGGAATGAAGACAAACTGGAGAGTTTGGGAATTGTCTTGTCATTACATGTATTCTGCTGTAGCTGGATATTGTATACTAGAAGACCATTCAAAACATTGTTGTTTTCATAGTTTAGTTATGTGTGTTGCAAAAGGACTTCTATATATTAAATGTTTAACTATAAGCTACAGGCTAAATGCACAAATTAATCTTTGAGTGAAACTCGGATGGCAACTGAAGCATTTAGTTTTGTGTGTGTTTTGACATCAGTTTGCTCCAAGTAAATCTACATACTGAATATTTTGGCTACATTTGAAAGCTACATTTAGTTGCGTGCATGTTAAAGGTTCTTTCATAAGGATTTGCGTTATAGGTCATTTATTGCCTGTTGCAGGTCGAGTAATGTGTGTTACAGGTTAGGTATTGCCAGTTGCAGGTCAGGTAATGTGTGTTACAGGTTAGGTATTGCCAGTTGCAGGTCAGGTAATGTATGTTACAAGTCATATAATGTTATTCACATTTAGCTTGTGATTGCTGTAAGTAGACGCAATTGTCTATATATTGCAGTATTGTCATATTGTTTCTTGCAGCCTGCTAGCTTTACTAAGTCTGGCGCTTACAGTGGAGGAGATGAGCCCCAATGCTTTCCATGGAGACATAGAGGTGCAGAGGTATTTATTTTGCTATGCCTTTCTGTACTGTACTCTTGCACTCACTTGCATAGTCTGCTCACTGTTGCACAGTCAAGTCTTACTTTATCATTTAAGCGTATCTCTGTAAGTACACCCGGTCACATTTCTCTTGCATATAAAATAATTATTGTTATATTCTCAAATCCAGCAAAAGTTACTCACTAAAGATACAGCTAATATATAAGGCCATTATTGATTTACCTTGGCTGAGAAGACTAAATTAAAAAAGCTTTTACAACATGCACAGAATATAAACCATAGAATTTAGTGTTTTTCTTACATTATAGAAATATGCTAAGCGATATATAAAAAAGTTTGAAGAGATGAAAAGCTTTGATAGGAACCGGCAAGCGAGCTACAGTAAGTACATGTAAATGCATGTTTAATACTTTGGCATCATTTGATAGCAGCCTATGGAGCAGAAGTTGAATATAGCAGCACTGCTTGACTAGTTCTTTAAATGGTTAATCTGCGAGCGTTATATTAAAAATTATCTGAATGCCAGGTTGCTTTTCTGCTATCTTGGCTAATTTTAAAAATAGATTAGTATCAACATAGATTAGACACATTAGTGCCCATTTAGAAGTTGTCTTTTTGTGTCTAAGACAACACAACTCCAAATGAAAAATACAACCCTTGTACATGTTCACATAAATCTCAGTCTTTGCTTGTCGTCTGCTCGTGTGTTTAGTTATAGCGATAAAGTTACAGGAATGAAACATCCGCTTCACATTAGAGTTAAATTCGAAACCTCCAGATCTGTAGACAGGCGTACTATCCGTTACACCACACGTCCAGCTGCCTATACTATGGAATATTTGCTCACTTCATACTTATTACACTTGCCAATCCTTAATACCAATTAGTTAAAATAGCAGCTTCAGCGAGCATGCTTAAAGATCATTATTTCCTGAGAGATCATGACACAATCATTTTGCTCATCGCTGGCTTCAGAGGGATGGCTTCACTGATTATAGTAAAGATTTAGACTAGCTTAAGTTACTAGCTTAAGTTACTCGAATCTATTGGGTAAAGAAACTCAGCCGATTAATTTTCTTTCATCATTGAACTAGTACATGTATATCATAAGAAGATCACAGCTATTGTTACTTTCTCTGTCAGTAAAACGTTGTTTAGATATCTCAAAGCTCAATTGTTGCGCGCGCTATAAAATTTTTTGCAATGGTTTCTCTCTGAGACACTGTACGTAAAAATCATAGACAAGCAGACATGGTGATTCATACCAGGCATTTTAATTGTGGTCGTCAAAATAACACATCAGCGCAGAATGAGTGGATATTCAATGATCCCTTTAAAGCCAAGTATCCAAATAAGATTGCAAGTTTCACTGCTCTTTATCGTGATAATTTGAGACGATTCTACCAGGAGTTTAATGATTATGATAAAAACAGTCATCAGACGAGATACCAACTTACTTTACAAAACAAGATGATATGGGTCTCTTCAGACTCTTCTGTTCCTAAACTCTATGGGACTACCAAGCCTCGACACAAGAAAGGTTTGGTATCACAAGCTTCCATGTTGTTGTCTGCTTTCATGGTTGCGGGCTGCATGCACTGTTAAATCATTCCTTTCATGACTGTCAAGCAAAGACGGTCACTTTTTACATCTGAAATATCTAAAAATTCAGATGGAAATTTAGTTTAGTAACATTGTCTTTAAGTCTTCTCTTGCGAAGTACAACTATAATAATACCGGTTATTGAAGCTGAAATAAGATACAATGGAAATAATGTTATAAAAATCAGTGGCAATAACATGTTATTTTTAATGTTATCAGTATAGACCTCAGCTTGGTGATTGGCAGTTTTCACTTCTTTACGTGACGCGGAGTAACTTGATACAGTATCGTGACACACTGTAGCAGGTCTTTGTCTGACTGCCAGTCAGGTTGTTGTACATACACAAACCTTTAACACATTTCTAAGACATGCCGATGTAAAGAGCCTCTGTAACACAATCATTTGTTTCACAGTTCCCGCTTGATTTTATTTTCATAGCTGACTACATAAACAATGAATACCAATGTATTTTAGTTAGTCTAGCTCAGGTATTGAAAAATGTATTCTATTAGACACATTCAATGGTGCGTGGATGCTTTCATTCAGCTTCTGCCTAAGCCCATAGCAACATTTGATAAGCATTTCTATTAGCGGTTTTGAGTGAAATCGGGAGTAGGAGTATATGCAGGTATGGTGGGTAGGCCTGTCAACTCTCAGATTGTCATCAGAGAGAAGTCCAATTTTAAACCTATACTTAGACGGTATGCTAGCTCAACATACAGACCTCATAAGGACGCAGGTAAGACTTCTAGTATGTACATAGACTAACATACAGACCTTATAAGGACGCAGGTAAGACTGCTAGTATGTATGTAGGCCAACATACAGACCTTATAAGGACGCAGGTAAGACTGCTAGTATGTATGTAGACCAACATACAGACATCATAAGGACGCAGGTAAGACTGCTAGTACGTATGTAGGCCAACATACAGACCTCATAAGGACGCAGGTAAGACTTCTAGTATGTACATAGACTAACATACAGACCTTATAAGGACGCAGGTAAGACTGCTAGTATGTATGTAGGCCAACATACAGACCTTATAAGGACGCAGGTAAGACTGCTAGTATGTATGTAGACCAACATACAGACATCATAAGGACACAGGTAAGACTGCTAGTATGTATGTAGACCAACATACAGACATCATAAGGACACAGGTAAGACTGCTAGTATGTATGTAGGCCAACACACAGACATCATAAGGACGCAGGTAAGACTGCTAGTATGTATGTAGGCCAACACACAGACATCATAAGGATGCAGGTAAGACTGCTAGTCTGTTTGCAGGCCAACATACAGACATCATAAGGACGCAGGTAAGACTGCTAGTCTGTATGTAGGCCAACATACAGACCTCATAAGGACGCAGGTAAGACTGCTAGTATGTACATAGACTAACATACAGACCTTATAAGGACGCAGGTAAGACTGCTAGTATGTTTGTAGGCCAACATACAGACCTTATAAGGACGCAGATAAGACTGCTAGTATGTATGTAGGCCAACATACAGACCTTATAAGGACGCAGGTAAGACTGCTAGTATGTATGTAGGCCAACATACAGACATCATAAGGACGCAGGTAAGACTGCTAGTCTGTATGCAGGCCAACATACAGACATCATAGGGACGCAGGTAAGACTGCTAGTCTGTTTGTAGGCCAACACACAGACATCATAAGGACGCAGGTAAGACTGCTAGTCTGTATGTAGGCCAACATACAGACATCATAAGGACGCAGGTAAGACTGCTAGTACGTATGTAGGCCAACATACAGACCTCATAAGGACGCAGGTAAGACTTCTAGTATGTACATAGACTAACATACAGACCTTATAAGGACGCAGGTAAGACTGCTAGTATGTATGTAGGCCAACATACAGACCTTATAAGGACGCAGGTAAGACTGCTAGTATGTATGTAGACCAACATACAGACATCATAAGGACACAGGTAAGACTGCTAGTATGTATGTAGACCAACATACAGACATCATAAGGACGCAGGTAAGACTGCTAGTATGTATGTAGGCCAACACACAGACATCATAAGGACGCAGGTAAGACTGCTAGTATGTATGTAGGCCAACACACAGACATCATAAGGATGCAGGTAAGACTGCTAGTCTGTTTGCAGGCCAACATACAGACATCATAAGGACGCAGGTAAGACTGCTAGTCTGTATGTAGGCCAACATACAGACCTCATAAGGACGCAGGTAAGACTGCTAGTATGTACATAGACTAACATACAGACCTTATAAGGACGCAGGTAAGACTGCTAGTATGTTTGTAGGCCAACATACAGACCTTATAAGGACGCAGATAAGACTGCTAGTATGTATGTAGGCCAACATACAGACCTTATAAGGACGCAGGTAAGACTGCTAGTATGTATGTAGGCCAACATACAGACATCATAAGGACGCAGGTAAGACTGCTAGTCTGTATGCAGGCCAACATACAGACATCATAGGGACGCAGGTAAGACTGCTAGTCTGTTTGTAGGCCAACACACAGACATCATAAGGACGCAGGTAAGACTGCTAGTCTGTATGTAGGCCAACATACAGACATCATAAGGACGCAGGTAAGACTGCTAGTCTGTATCTAGGTCTATGTCTAACTTTTCATAGGCATTAGCATTCATCAACAAAATGAAAATGCCAAAACAACAATGAAAAGACAAAAATTAGGAGTTATAAAGTGAGTTGAACAGAAATATTTTAAAAGTTGGCAATCTAATAATATTGCAGGAAAGTCAGAATAGTGAGTTTTAGGTTGCAGGAGCAGATAATTCATGAGCTGAAACACACGATGGTGGATGTAGTATGTTGGTGTCATGAAATAGAAAACATTGTTTTTCACTCATGTGTGTAGAAGGATAAATACAAATATTTTGGGCATATTTAACACAATTATGTAACACAAATGCAGAAAGTTTGGGAAGATGGTATTTAAAAAATCTATTAACAGGCACACGCCACAGAGCTGTGATTTTTTGAGACACAAATTTGAATCTTGCCTTTCAGTCACAAATTAGGTATAGGATTAACAAACACAGTATAAAATATAGTGGTAAGTAAGGAGATTTAATATGACTATTAGAAATATGGTTAGAAGTTGTTTTACTTGCTTTGCAAAAGCAGATTTTATAAAGAGTAGTTGTGTAATAAGTGACGACTTTGAAAAGGAATCTGCTAGTTGTAGTAGTCACTTGTCTAGAATGGTCACTTGTCTAGACTAGTTGCTTGTACATACTCAGTACTTGTCCAAACTTCTCACTTGTCCAGATTGGGCACTTGACCAGACTTGTCACTTGTCTAGACTGGTCACTTGTCCAGACTAGCCAGCTATACAAACTCATGATTTGAGCAGACTAGTCACATTTTAGACCTGTCACAGGCTTGACTAGTCACTCGTTGTTTTCATAGCAGTGACTTGTCTGAAGTAGTCACTTTCTCATAACAGTCTCATGGTTATAATAGCTGCTTGCCAAAGACAGCCGCATGCTTAAGTGGCCAAGAGTAAAGAAATCAAGCTGCTTGCCAGTTTCTGCTCATAGGATTTTGCTTATCAAGTTTTAAATTAGCGTCATACACGGCCACCTGCTTAATATTTTTACATGAAGGACTGTTTATACTCTCAAAATTTCCAACTCAAAGCAATTTTTATCAAGTGAAAATTATTGTTTGCTTTTCTTGTATCTTCTGGTTCCTAAAACATTTACCATAAAACTAGCCTTAGCAGACTTGTTAGCTATGAAAGAAGTATTTCTTATTACACCACTACTCATAGCCCTCTGATTACACCACTACTCATAGCACTCTGATTACACCACTACTCATAGCCCTCTGATCACACCACTACACATAGCCCTCTAATTACACCACTACACATAGCCCTCTGATTACACCTCTACACATAGCCCTCTGATTACACCACTACTCATAGCCCTCTGATTACACCACTACACATAGCCTTCTATTCAATACTGTCTCTAAGTTCCATTCTCTACACAGTTGGGTAGAGGGAGGCTCATTTACTACATAGAAAGGATATAAATTCCTAAGAACCTCTGCTGAGAGCTTGCCGCCACTTCTGTTTTTGAACTGTCTTGTTCAAGTGTCTTGCTGCTTTGTCAATCAACTGTCAAGCTCTTTTAAACTAGTTCACCAATATCAGTCCTATTTACAGGTTGCCTTCGCAACGCTTCAACGATTTATACAATCTAAATACATTGCTGAATCAGCAAGTATTTTGTTCAATTTTTCTGAGTATTTACCAAATCACAAAAGCAGACACAATAGAAATATATTTCTAGTTATTCTAGTGCTTTGATTTCAGCAGCAGATTCATGTTTCTCTGCACAGTTAGTAGAGGGAGGCTCATTTACTGAATGATAATTGCTGCCATCTCTTTACAATTTTACATATCCATATTTACACGGGAGTCGTCATTCTTGCACACAATAGTCCAGCTGTTTATATTAGAGTGCTCCCTTTTGTTTTTATATATTTGATTAGCTGACACTTGAGTACCTGGTGTTATGCACTCGATATTGATTTTCAGTAAAAATCAAATTTGTATGCGTGTTGAAATTATCAGAATTACATTGACTCTCCCTAACAACCTGCTGAATAAAATATTTGTCCTTTAGTTAGGAACGCAGTCATACGTTTAGCGAGCTGCCATGTGGTACCTAGATAGCAGCATTCAAGGTAAACGCACAGCATTCTGCATTTCTTTTAGCTATTGTCAAGGACATTCATATATAGTCTGAGAACACAGCATATTTACTGGGTAACTGATCTTTATTAGAGATTAAACTGTAAGCTGACATTCTATATGGCAGCAAGCAGCAATCTACCTAAAAGTGTGAAAACATCTTCAGTTATTTCGTAGCCAAATACGTCCTTTACTTTGGCGAAAGGAAATATTCCACTAACATTCAGTTAAAATGAACTCGAGTCAAGTTTTGTTTTGAAAAAAAAAAAAGTTCTTAACTGTTACACACTTTTGGCTAAATAAGTTGTTGAATAGACTTCATTATTTGACAGGGTCTCTGATTCAGCCTAGAAGGTTTGTTATCCTGTTCATTTGATCTGGTGTGCTGGTTGTTTTGTTGGTTTGTGCTGAAAAATGTTGCACTTGGCATTTGAATGATTCAGCGATTTTAAGAAAAAGTTAAACTGTTTTGTTTTGTAATGCTGAGCAGCGCTACTGAACATGATTTACATGAATGCAAATAGAGAGATTGCTACAATGTAGTAAGAAGACGATTTTAAATAACTTTTTACTTGTATCTACTGAGCAGTGAGCTTGTCATAGTACACTTAACTTGTTAATCAATCAACAGATTGTGGAGATGGTAATCTGCGCAGCTCTTCAGCCGCTCCGAGCAGACCATACAAAGCCTCTAGAACTTGCAAAGAGACAGCTTGGGGGCCTGCTACGGCTACCCAAACAAATGATACTAATGCCCACTGGCTAACATGGAATACCGGTGAGCTGGAACCTCCCGGGCTTCAGACCATACACGCCAGGCCATATCCAACCCCTGAGCCTCCATCTAACTATGGTCAGAAGGGTTTTGTCTCGCCAAAGCTGGCGCGAAATCCTACACCAAAAAGGTTTATACCACAGCCTCCTGTCTCAAGACCATCTTCCAATATTGAATGCGAAGGCCACATGACCAGCCCCGCCCCATACCCAAAGGTGATGTCTAATAAAAATGTCTTAGAAAATATAGAAATAAAATATAAGGCATGTTGTTTTTTAAAGACAAAATATTGTAGTTGGAGGTACAAAAGTTGACCATTGACGCTAGTATTCAATTATTTCTTAACAATTGTCTGATTTCTCTTCCCTATCATCTATGAACATGGCTCTATGTTTAGGAAACACGAGGGAACAACTACAATGCAAGCCCTCATCCGTGCTACAGATCTTGGCACACCTCTGGCTGTAATGGTTATGGTGGGTATTGCGCTGAGAAAGTCTGCTGACTTCTCCTTCACTAACACGTATAGAATTCATGCCAAGAACTCATTGTGCAGACAACTCCATATTGAGTGGACAACTGTCGAATAAGTTCAATATATTGTACATAGCATTTATAACGGTGTTTCGTACTACATAATAACATCTATACTTCAAAAGATTGATCAATGCCGGTCAAATAAAAAATTAAATAAATACAATTTTTTCAACATCACTTCTCATTGTAAGACGGCATATAGCCATTCTTTTCTGCCTGTCTTCATTCCTGCTCACTACTTGCCGCCATCCTATAACAGTTTCTGTTCTATCATCTCGGTCAACTCAACTTTCCTTTCTCGAAGTGCTCTTCAACTAGCTTGTAACTCTTCACAAGAAATCATTCCTCGGGTGAGTAGTCTGCTCTCTGTTCAATAGTTCTAGTTATTTTAAGCTATTTGCATTAAGATAGTTCGTATGGTCTAACAAAGAGACCACAAAACTGTTTGTCTGTGTTTGGATTATAATACCATAACGGTTCAGCTCAGCTATCTAATGGTTCCATGGCTTGATGTATTTGTATTAGTAAAGTGTTACTAATATTAGTATTACTTGTACTAAGTACATTGTAAATTACAGTAATAGGGTGGTAATAAAGACTATCAGAAAGAGCACAACTCCAGCAGGCACAGAAGATATCAGTTTTAAGTTTGGATGTATGTATGTGCTTTTGCTATAAATTGACTCAAGTAGCAAGCAGTTCTGAGCTTGTACTGGTGGGTGAATATGACAAATTATGAATGATTGACATAGTTTTTCACCAAAAAATATCTGATCAGTTTTGTTCTAATGAAGATTTTTTTTCAATACTAAAAATACTTTACAAAAGTGTTGTGAGGTTATAAGTTTATTCAGCATTCTCTCAGACTAGATCAGTAGAGTAATAAAAACTTTGAAAAATTAAACTTATAACTAGTAGTTATCTTAGTAATCAATGAAGGTTACCCTATATACATGTAGAACTATTATTAAGAGAACATAACTTGAAATTTTTTGGTTAATTAAGCTGTGAAGAACTGTAATTTTTTATAATGTGTAAGCAATTCCTTTGAACATCGAGCGTAATATCTGCTTAGCTTACTTCAAAAAGAGGCTGTGCAGGTTTTTAAGAGTATTGTTGCGCAAACAATGGCTCGGTGACCACACACAGCTGCTCTCATTTATCTGTAAATCTTTCTTCTAGTAAGCGCTTACATAGTAGACCACCCTGAAGTGTAATATAGCTTGAAGTCTCTTTTATGTGCTAAAAAGCTCTGGCACTACAGCAGAGTGGTACAAGTTATTTTAACCTCAAGTGGTACGGTTGATCAACTGAAATATAATATGTTTCAGTTGATAAACTGAAACATTAAATTTATAAATATATTTATCTACATAAGTTTAGCAGCAGTGAGGATAAACATTATATTTATCCTGACTGTTGCTCGCTCTCCAAGGCATGCACATTGTTAGACTCAGCGAGAGGCTGAGCCAGATGACATGGAGAATAAGTACTAAACTGGGTATAAGATTTGATGCGATACACTGCTGGAAAGGCTTACTTTCAATCGGTCTGTTAAACACAATAGCTTATCTGTGTTTGATATTTTGCTTTTATTTATGTAAACACAAGACTATCGGTTTTCTATGGGTAATATTTACCATCCAATATAGTTTTGTTCCTAATTGATGAAGCATTATCAAGGACTGATAATCATTAGCACCTACTAATTACTGGTGCCCTCTTTGCTTTTCATTGGAAATCTAGAGGGTAGAAAGTCTCATGGTGTTGAGGTCAGTTCAGTGGTAGATATAACAATGTGGGGGGGGGGGTATTAGAGCTTCTTACATAGTTGATACTAAGAGTTGACAAAAGTTTAAGGCTATCAAATGTGAAATAGTTGACTAGCTTTTTCAATATCTGCACTCGAAACAAAACTATTAAAATAATTGTTTATACTTATATATTACATTTATAAACAGTTGATCCACCCCTAAATGCTAGATGGCAAATTATGTTGCTGTTGACAGAGGCCGAAGTGACCTATAACATGCTGCAGCACCTTTACGGAAGAAAGTCAACTCAGCTGGACAAAATGAGACGAAACAGATCTGGGAGATACGAACATCCAATAAACTTTGAAAGAAAAATTCTTCATGGAACTTATAAAAGCCTTGAAAGGTATGTACAAGTACGTGTGTTTAGACAACTGGATGGTTAGTCAGCCAAATAGTTGCTGTCGAGTTCAGTGACAGCTAATTATTCATATCTGTGAGTGGCAACAAGTTCCAAGTCTGCATTTAAGTTAACTCGATTTCCGAATGGCTGATTACGATGTTACGAAGACAATTTTTCCTATCCCAAATATATCTTACGCCTGCCTAACTAAGGCTCAATACTGTCTCCTTTTTCAACAATCATATTTTCCCATCTACTAATTTAATACGTAAGGCTAATAATTTTTAGCTAGTCAAGTTCCAAAAGTATAGCAGATTAACCTGGCATACCTTTATCTACCTTGATAAGATTGTAAACTTATCGAGCACAAAACTTAAAAGTTAACGGTAGACCGTATAAGACAAACAAGTTGCTTTAAGCAGTATTACACTGAATATAGCTTCATAGAGTATAAAAGGATAAAAAAATGAAGAAAGACATTAAACAAACATGTCACCACGCTACTTAGAATATCTACCAGCAATGTTTACCTGTTTATACCAGGTATTACTAATGGGAACTAATGGGAAATACACAATCACTCACAAACATGTCACAGTGATTGACAGTTATCGATTGTTTATTAATCGCTCATGTACAGATATATTACATGTGATAAAACAGCCTTGATTTAATAAACAGTAAACACCATTCAACATCACAGTTCAAATACTTTGTAATTGCTGCCCCTGTTGAAATCAGTCTTTTAAAAGCCTTGCTAAAGATTTTCTGTTGTGCCCATTAACTTTGGAGACAAATCTAATATACAGTGTAGGTAGATGTAGGAGTACTTAACTATTCATCCTATTCAGCCCCGGGTAGTATGCATTTGTTAAGCTTATCCAAATCACTCAAGGTTAGTTTACTACTTAGTCATCCACAGTATTCAAGGAACTCGTGTTAGTTCTCTGCTGGCTGGTTGCTATACATCAAATGTAGCTTATGGCAAGATGGACATTGTGGCGGACGTTGCATTTACTTTATTTACTCCTATATGCCTTATACTGTCTTGTCCTTTTAAATATCGTGATTCGTCTCCCCTGTCTGTTGTATATGCTTATTTCTTATTACTTTGTACGTTTTTAATCGGCGACCCCAATAATTATTTAATCATACCTATACTTCTTTTCATATTATTATTATATTCATTTTCGACCGTGTGCTATGTTTTTACTTGTTTTTGTACATATCCACCTTCCTTTTATATGGTAGTAAATTGGGTGACTTGGCAAGATGGGCCAGGCCCCCAGTGGAGTTGTGAATGCCTCTATTGTACATTGATTGTGGCGCTTACAATCAAATACAAACTTATTCACTTTGAACTCATACACTCTATCTCTGCCTGAAACAGGGGTGGACTGCTGTAGCCAGTTAAGGGAAGGCGTTTGACCTTAACATATATGTTATTTTAATGATTTTTGTAGCATATCTTGTACTTTGAAAAATTCAATTTTGATGAAATATAAGGGATGAAAAAGATTAGCTTGTACTTAGAGTTATATGCTAGACTATAAAATTGAAACAAGTCAAAGTTGTTTATAATATAGTACTTCTTAAATGTAGAGGATCGTTGGTAGGTAAAAAGAGGCTGAATGCTTAGCTAAATTTAACAGAGGCCCTCAATAATATATTCTTTTGTATGAGAAGCATTTTGGTTGCTTTTAAAAGCATCAAAATTACCTAGAATATCTTACGAGTCAAATATATTATCTGGGAAGAGCGACCATGTACTGGTGGAAACAAAAATGTCATTTTTTTCTCAAAGATCTAAATACCTACCAGGGGTGGTAAGGGAATTTATGACCTGATCACTGAATGCTTCTGCTGCTTATTAAACCAAGAATTTAGATGAGTGTTGAGTACCGGGAGGCATCATAAAATATGGCATGAGTTGTCTGCTCTTTAAGCTATAGTGATTAAAATAGAAATTATGGCGCCTGGTTATTTTTTGTCAAAACTAATCGACAGTCTTTTGAGATATATTTGTGTTCAGTTTTGTTTGACTAGTTATTTAAACTAATAGCTATTTTTAGTAACAAAAATCTTTTACAGAAAAGCTCCCAAATGTCCTTAGCACCTTTAACAATTCTGAACCGATGTGAGCCGAAAATTCAAAAACACAAATTGGTGAAATCTAAAGCTGGAAAGTTGGAAACGAAAAACTATTATGAACAATGTTAAATATATTAGAAACAAAAATCCTTTCTATTCAACACAATATTTGCATATAGTGATCCATGTGAAGGCAGCCAATGATGTGTGTATGACTTGTACTATATATGACCCTGCTTTGTATGACTTGTATTATATATGATCCTGCTTTGTATGACTTGTACTATATGTGACCCTGCTTTGTATGACTTGTACTATATGTGACCCTGCTTTGTATGACTTGTACTATATATGACCCTGCTTTGTATGACTTGTATTATATATGATCCTGCTTTGTATGACTTGTACTATATGTGACCCTGCTTTGTATGACTTGTACTATATGTGACCCTGCTTTGTATGACTTGTATTATATATGATCCTGCTTTGTATGACTTGTACTATATGTGACCCTACTTTGTATGACTGGTACTATATGTGACCCTGCTTTGTATGACTTGTACTATATATGACCCTGCTTTGTATGACTTGTATTATATATGACCCTGCTTTTTATGACTTGTATTATATATGATCCTGCTTTGTACAGAAATAACGAATGTAACTGTTCCAATGTAGCCATCATGAATGAGACAATAATTTAAGCGTTGAACTCAAGTCTGACTGAACATGAATCCAGGATAGATGTATGCACATTGTAAAGGGTGGTATGATATACCTCTTAAACATCAACATAAGCATGACAGGCGTATGTAGTGTTAGACATCCTCAGGCTATCATATCTATAATCTTAATGTAACACATTACATCGGAGTTAACCATATCTTCATTCATTATTTCAGTGGCCAAGATCGGTTTACACAACTCTATAGGTGATTTGTGAAGCGATTAACAGGCTTGTGTGTTGCTTGGTCTACAGATACAATAGTATTGCCGTGTTATTTTAATCTAAAGGTTCAAAAATTATAGCCTGTGCTACAATGGCTCATTCTGCGCTCAGTCTGTCCTAACAGTGAGCTCTTTACTTGCGAAAGACACATTCTCATACCTGTTTGCTGATCTATCTGAGTTTACAGACAACTCCTGACTAGTGCTAGCTCTATGGATACTGACAGGATATGTTTGTGGTTTGGCTCTGCTTGCAGAAAATCCTTATGGAACTGGGGCTTCTTTGTTAGCAGTAACGAGGCTAAATTAGACCATATAACTATAAAGGATTATTTGTCAGCCAAAAATAATGAAAAACCTAGAAATGGCAGCCTTTAGTATAGAGTTAGTAGACTAAATTGAGATGCCTTTTTGAATCTCAAGAAAGACCCTGTTTTATTAAGTTGTAGGACCTGTGAGTTTGACTTTTATTGAGCATATAGTTTGGAGAGGTTCTGAGGCAGCCAACTAAAACACTTATCACCTACAGATAGTTCACAACTAATTCTCTGTGTCAAACTATCAACTACTAGCTAGTGACTATTAAATTAACTAACAAGTCAATGAGTTGCAGCAAATATTCTGCTAAACTCTATAAAATTCCGGAAGGTGCCATCAGATAAAAAGTTGTTCTAGCAAACGAGGAATGAGGAAGCAGTGTGTATGTGATAAAACATTAAATTTAATAGATGCGCCAAACGCTGAGTGATACTTCTAGGTTTTAGTGACAGGCTCGTGCATTTGGTATATAATCGTTTGTTGTTAACCACATAACATACTCATATGTGTGACTATTTCTTGTTCAAGTCGCTGATAAAAGTTTAAAAAACCTCGAATGCTGTGAAATCATATGCTGTCAACTTTTACACGCATTACAAATCTTTGAGACAAATACAGTATATAACAGAACCAATGAAATCCCTTCTTCAATGATAGAATACTCTAACATAATCTCACAATACAACTCGTTCCCGCGAAATGCGCAAAGAAACCATATAATACAAGATGCTTACTATAGGCTTTAAACAGGAAATAGAAAAGGCCCCTTTACGCGTGTTACTAGCAAACAATACACATGTTAAAATGTTGGTTTAAAAGAACAACAAACTGCTGCCTGTTGCTGTAGAACTCAAGACATCAGCCCAGCCGCAAGACACATTTGGTATTTTGTGGGCAGCGTCTCTAGTGCATGTTTTTGCATAAAAACAGAATGTGGCTAACGTCGCTGAAGCTCAACATAAAGTAAATACCACAACTTTTGACAAGCAGAGCAGAAAAGAACACATCTGTGCACTATCGCCACAAAATTTTAGTCAGGGTTCTACAAATGTTTTAAGTAGTTTCCACCTCTCTGTTAGTACATGCTGTGCTGACCAACGTTACATACAATGTCGCTACATGTCCTGCTTAAGGATGAGTCAGAGTGGCGCATGCTTTATGAAGTAAAAATATTTACAACGTCGCTCCTGGAGTAAGCCGCCAACAAGCCGACCTACAAATGAGCATACCATTAAAAGGCGATTCTATGTGATAAAGGAAAGGAGGTATGCGCAACTGCTCATCGGTTTACAAGGCAGTTTTGTCGATGACTGCTGACCATTTTTGTTTTTGATAATTGGAAAATTGAATTTTTCATCACTAAAATAAATACATGTAGTATAATTCGTGACACCGTGTTATTCCAGTAAAAGGTGTATCGACTCGCGACGCTTCAATATTCACAATAAAAATAGTTTTTATGTTGCCCAATCGGTTTGTTTATAGGTCTATAGATCACCTGCGCTTGGTGTTTTCTAGGAACCGACTCAGCCCAGACACCTACTAGTTGGTCTAGCTGTAAGCCTTGCTACTATAGTAATTAGCTCTTATTGCAGATAGCAATTAAATTTTCTTTTAAAATGGCAGGAATGTTATCCGTATTAACTTCGTAAATGTGAAGTCTACATACTATTGATCTACATGTTGACGTATGATCAAATGGAGCTGTCAGTAAGATATTTACTCCATTAATGTGCACCTTTTCACAGGCACTTAGGCGGTTACGGCCTTATAGCCTATAACTAAGCAAATAACGTTGTGTCAGCTACCTCCATATTCTTACCATTATACCAATAACCCTTGAAAACTACTGGCAAAGTTCTACTAAATGACATAAAAAGCCTAGAGGTCAGTGAAATGCACTCAGCAAATTGGCTGCATTGATTTTGGCTTTGTTCGATTATCAATAACTGATATAAGTGATTGTCGCTAGACAATGCGTCGAGAGCATTCACTCGGGCTCGCTTTAAAGAGCTCTTTCACAACCATGTTACTAAGAGGAATTAACCGTTAGCGTCGCTAGACACCTTCTATGTTCGCTGAACAACTACAATCAAAATTAACAAATATACCTAATGAGATCATTGATAGATTCAAATATAATCTGAGGTGCAGAGTGATAGAGTGCACACGACTCTCCACACACTGATTGATCACACCAGCGCCACCACTTCATTCGCGAAGTACAGCTAACTGATTTGCAAGGCGCAATGGCTGGATCATGGTACGTTCTTACTATATTGTTATTACAACTTTAATGAAGTTTGTGAAAATTTCAGTTACACCAAATATAAATATTTATTGAAGTGATGCCAGTGTCTGATAGCGAGGGCTATGGACAATCTGGGTATTATAATAAATAAATTTATGTGCAAATGCTCGATGTGTTGATCACAACAAAATTTTATGGTAAACATACAACAATTCAAGATGTAATGGCATTCTTGGATAAAAGTTCAACAGAGAACCCGACACAAATGGTTTGCTGAATACAGCATTGTTAGCAGCAAGGTTTTATCTAAGCCGGCTAGTGAAATATCGTAGACCCTCCGCAATAAAATGTCATCAAGTTTGTTGTAAACTCGAGCTAATATTTTTGAGCTAAATACAATTTTATTATATTAGATCGATAATGACCAACAGATGTTGACACCAATTCCCTACGCCTAAGGTAACCTGCACAAGACGCTCAACAAAATATTTGTGTTAAAATCACCATGACTTGGATATTTTATGAGACAATTGTCATAAACTAGTGCTAACAGTTTTTAATCAGGTCTTCTGAAACTAAACTGGTTTCAATATTCGTTGGCAAAATGCCTCAACTGCAGACAATATGAATAAGATTGTGAAGCATTTTCTCTTTACAAGTTATGATTATCAAAAGGCAATACAACAAAACAATTTTATCATGGTATCACCGGAATTATTGCAAAATGTCTACATCAGTAAATTTAATAGAATATGAAGAAATTGTTGTTTTCCATTTAATTCATTTTAACGTTGTCAAATCTTAGCGAAACTTGTTTTTTGCAGCCCTCAGGAGTTTTATGGCACCTTCTACAGCAATGACGAAGCACTTAGAAGGTGAACAGCTACTTCTGAAGCTTTCAGACTCACCAAAGTCGTTGAAAAAATGAAAAATATCAAGAGGCACATAGAGACTTGATTAATATTCTTCTGGGCTACGATTTGCTTCATAACTGACAAATTATGCACAACACTGAGCGACAGTCATCTTTGATACACAAAATATTTTAACAAAATCTCCCTAGAACAGAAATTAATATTTAACATAAATGTTTAATGAAGTTTAATAATACATTCCTAGACCACCCAAGTAGAATTACTTCAAGTGTAATTCAGAAGCGATCAAGCTAACTCCCCGGTGGCCTTAACCAGTGAACTCAAGCATTCAGAAAAACAATATGTCTACCTATAATCAATGCAACATTTAAATTCTTACATAAAAGTTGTTAGGATCAAAAGTATAATGTGCTAGTTTTTGCCTAGATTACCCAGTTCATTGTACCGATGTGAGATCATGTAACAATGCACTCATTAGTAGGGCAGGAAATGTATCTGTCGCGCGCCTGCAGCTTTGTTCTTTAATCTCCCTTTGTTGCATTTTAAACTTACCGGTAGGTTTTAATTGAACTTGTTTTATAATTCTGTAAGCGTATAAGACTGGCTGTAGATAGCAGAATGTAGCCTCAGTTGTAGCAAGACTGTTTTGGACATAGCCTTAGCACCGATTGTCTAGCAATGGCTGACTTGAATTTCCGTTTACCTTCCAAACATTGACACGATATGTGATTGATAGCACCACTGACTCTAACAGCTCCTGGAAGATACTAGATTCACACTGTTACACAGTGTTCTGTACTATCACCTATAGCATCACCTAGAGAATTTCTTTGGTTTATGAGCGCAGTGTAGATGAGCTATACTTTGTTGTTAGAATGAACAATCCATCAGCCAGTTACTCGTCTGGTCAGCTGCAGAGAGCTCCTATGGATTACTACCCTGTGAGCTATCACAGCCCAAGGAGTGGCATCGCAAGACCAGATCACACCGCCTCCAGTTTCTTTCAGGTATTTGACTATTGGCTACTCGTGTCCACTAATAGAAATGCATGTAGTTTCCACATTGTAGTCGTTTAATCGTTATTATTACTCAGCACCATTTTGCGTTGTTAAGAATTGTAGATCTTTTGCTGTAGTCATCAACGTATCATCTCCCGTTTTACTTGATCTGTTGATAGGCTTGAGTCTGGCCCCCCATATTACTATGAATGGTACGCAAAAACCTTTAAAGTGTAATCTGACAGCTTAAACTAACCAAAGTAGTAGCATTTGCACAGGTTAGCTAGCACCTTGAGCAATGGAAAAAGCTTATTTCACTTTGCTAGTATCTTCAGCATAAAGTGAACTGTTTGTGTCAATCATGATGTTTCAAAACCAATAAGATTTGAACCTGTTAGAGGCCACCCTGTGGCACATGCTGGTACTGCTAGCACATTGCTAACTAACATGAGATGCAGCTATCAGTACTCAGCTGCATGCTTGTGGTATAAAATTGGTTTGTTAAACGATTGCGCTATGTTCACGCCAGATTGGCTTCACGCTTTTGTAACTAATGCGCTTTCAGGTGGGTGAAAATAATTCATTTTTTTTCAGTTTCACATATAAACTCAACAGTCTATTTATCTATTTTAGTACACCCAACCATCTGTGAAGAACTCATTTGTTATTCACCCGCAGTGGACATCAGAACAGTGTGAGTTCAGCAAGAAACTAAAAAGCACAAAAAACTTAAGCCATCTCACTGCTAATAAAGGAGACAACTCCTTTAGGTATGGATCAAAGGAGTACTAATAATATTCCATAATGACTAGTTTACACTTTCATAGCTTTCGTGCCTTGACTCTCCCGGAGGTGAGATAATAGTTACTCTAATGTATGATATAAAGAGGGTACCTTATATACTGGGTTAGAGTTGATAATGAAAGCTCTCAATCAGTGACTGTTCGGAGTTGTGCCCACTTTTCTGGCCCAACTTCACCAACCTGCTGCCCAGCTAGTGCATTACAATTGCTCAATTTTTCTATTATATTTTCATATTTCGTTCTGCATACTGTAAGGCAAGTTTGATAATGCTTCTGTTAGAGTTGGTAGTTCCTCTAGCCTTAGATCTTAGATAATTAAATATTGAGAGATAAAGGCAAACATAAGTAGAAAGATGTGCAAGCGTAAACACTTTTTAAAAATGAGAACATCTGTCTATTGTCTCTGTCTATCGCATATAGACTTGCTACATTTATATTTTTGTTCTGTGATAGTTGTATTTCTACTGATCATTCACCTTTGTGCATTAACAATAAAAATTACCATAATCACGTACCCAGTTGCTCTGGTGTCTCCACCGTAAAAAAATCATAAACAGCACCATAAATCTGATAATCAAATGAAGAGATAAGAAAAGGAAGGCAAAACTGTCCGAAAAACTAGAAAAAGATTTATGGTACATCAGCTTATCACTGAGTAACAATTATTATCCATTAACTGTGTTTTTGTTCTTGAGAGATCGCTTTAAAACACAGCACATCTGATCCTAACCGAGACAAATTTGTGGGAAGTAAAACGTTGCATCCAATGTGAGACAACTTCCCATAATTTACGAATATTGTTCATAAAAAGGTGAAGTTACCGAGATCATAGATATTAGACTTGATCAAAGTTCAGAAAACCAAAAGTGTATGTATATATACATAATGATATCCAAAATGAAGCCAAGGCGAGCTGGAAATGTTCCTTAAAATGAGATTGTGAAGATCAAGTGAACTAATAGCTATTTCTTCGCCAGCCCATCTAAAATAAACACTGTATACAACAACAAAGAAGACAAGACAAAAACCTTTGCTATACAATTCTTAACGCAGTTTGGTTTCCGCTGATGTGTACAGATAATATTTAGTGCTCTGATAAGTGTATCACACAAAGTGTATCTACGCAAAGCAAATTTTAGATAATATCTGGTCATTTTTTGAACAACAAAAACAACTTTAAAAAAGGCAAACATATTACTGGTAACATTTCATTGATTCTTTTTCCGGTCACCTGAGCTGTCTGACTGGCTGATGAATGAGTTAGTAAAGGAGCAGCGATACCTAAACAATCTGTGCGTGGTCTCCCATCACTATTCTAGTATCTACTACTTAAGAACTGCAGATCCTTTGGCTCACCGTGATGACTATTAATAAGTTAACAAATATCTATTTATCACATAGAGTTATATCTATTTATCACATAGAGTTATATCTATTAATCACATAGAGTTATATCTATTTATCACATAGAGTTATATCTATTTATCACATAGAGTTATATCTATTTATCACATAGAGTTATCTGTAATGACTTCAATAATGAATTCACCAACAATACCAGTGTTGTCTTAGTGCTATTCCAAGGATAGGATAAGCTGGACTGAAGCTCACTACTTGAGTGCTAACTGAAGTGAACACACCATTAAGGTAACAAATGAAACTGCTAAAACATGAACCAAATTCCATAGAGAGGGTATAGCTGCAGGAGTCACAAATAGTAACTATCATAGCTATTATAAATAGGTAGCTATTATAAACAATACATAACTACCAGGAAGGTTGAGCTTCGAGTAGGAGTTGTGGGTGTACAAACCTTTGTATACATACTCCAGGGCAGTAGAGACAGTCCTCATATCTGCTTCTATGCTCTTAGACCAATTCTCTACATCTCCTATTTCCTATATTAACAGATGAAGATGAGTCGTAAGTGAAAAAGCTGAGAAAAACTCCAAAAAACTATTTCAAGCACTTAAGACTTACAAATATACTAAATCACTCTCAGCGATTCCAATTAGTTAATAGCACTCTGAATTGACTTATTATCAGACATTTGCCATGTTAGGAATGCCTGTTGGCATTGATTGATGCTAACCAACCTGCATTGAGCCAACTTATTAACAGCCAAACTCCTTTGAGAGTTGTTGGAGTTGTTTAACAACTGTTCTGTTTGGAGTTATTCAAAGCAAATAAATATGTATACAGATTACAGAGTGAAATATGCATTAGGTATGGCCACGCTTGCACACCGCTCCCCTTGCAAAGAATATACACGGTATTTATAAAACTATGGCTGCAGGTTGAGTTTACAGACTGCGGCTTATTACCTGGACTACCTGCGGAGCTGAAGTCTTAACTCCTCAAGTTTTGCCTCATATTTGAGTTGACCAATCAGCATGTATACTGAAGTTTTCATAAAAAAGATTTGTCAACACTTTCAATATGTGAATAAAGGTACTTGATGGTTATTGTCTCATTACTCAAGCTTTCAACTAGGAAGTTACTAGCCAGTGACATGACTGTAAATGCAGGTGCGATCATCGCATTTGCACACTCAGCTAGTAATATAACCTTATGATATATATTAATAAAGTCCACTTTGTCACTGTATCTGTATCTGTACGAGTATGTCTGTCTGTTAGTCCCCGTAAACACTACGCGTGTCCACATTTTTAGGGCAGTTCCAAACAAATTGTACACGCATATGCTCCGCGCCTTTCGTCAGGTAGCTAAAAATGATTGATTTTTAAACTCCATCTGTTCCCTGAGAACCAGCCCCTTAAACACCTACCTGCAGACTATATGATTGAAAAGGAAAGAGATCCTGGGCTCACTGCTAGTCAATAATAAACCAGGTATTGTAAGTATGAAACTCTTCTTGAAGCAAAACTAGGTGGAAAAGGCTTTTTGGATGGTTTTACTAAACAGCAATGAAAGGGTGGCCAATAAAAACCAAGAAGATATGGCTAGCAATAAGGGCGTGGCCAGCAAAGAGGGTGTGGCTAACGGAGGTGTAGCTAACGAAGAGGGTGTGGCTAGCAAAAAGGGTGTAGCTAACGAAGAGGGTGTGGCTAGCAAAAAGGGTGTGGCTAGCAAAGAGGGTGTGGCTAGCAAAAAGGGTGTGGCTAGCAAAGAGGGTGTGGCTAGCAATGAAGGCATGGTTAAAATGATTACAGTAACCTTTAGAGCACTGTTGAACTCCTCCATCAGTTTCAACCACTGTGAAGTTTGCTTAGCAAAGGTGGCAGCATTTGTCTGTAATCTTTTTGCTTCAGCATCAATTTTCTTTTGGTTTGAATACGCTATAGCTACACTGCAAAAAACATGAAACAATTGGACTCGCTATACGGTAGACAGGCAAATACTGCCAACAAAATCACAAAAACCCAATGAAAATAAGCCTTGTATAGATTTTTTTAAAAGGAGTAAAAACACACCTGTCATTCAGACTGTCTGTCAGTGCACTGGTGAGCTTGCCTATGGCTTCCGTGGCTCTTTTTCGTCGTAACTCTGGCAACAAAAAAATTAGCTAAAGTAGTATGTATCGACTAGCGAAACAATCGCACAATATCGCAACGAATATTTATATAGTTGGTTATTTTTCATATGATTTTTGCCTCACAATGATTTGTGTCTCACATAGCACAACGGTTCACATATATTTCAATATATACTGAAAACTTGTCTAGCTATAATACAAAATAAGACGATACAAAAAAGTTAATCTAAACTTTTCGAATAAACATACAATGTCCACCTGAGTTTTTTCTTGGATGGGTTTCCTTAAAAATCCATCAACATGACTTAGCATCATAAAAACTTGTTAAAGTTCTGAATATTAAAAATCAAGTAACAGGTAACTTTGGTAGCAAAACATCCCATGGTTGGACATGTCATACCTTGCACATCCCTTCTCTCCTGCTGACGAATCTGGTGCTCCTTTAAAAGGCTGGCCAACATTTTACTTTATTATATCTAACATTCCATCTGACAAGAGACAACAGAATACAGTAAAACCTAGCTGATTATACAATAAAAGTAGCGACTCAGCAAAAAGCTTTATGAGAGAATAACTTCTGATCGTAGCCTTTACGAGACTTGACTAGAGGTAAATAACAATTTATGAAACTGTTTCAATGTTTATTTATTCATTATATTCAATCATTTTATATGATCAAACTATGGGCAATTAAAAATTACCAACCATTTTGTTGCCGTGTTAATCAAGATAAGCTACTAGATATTGACAGAATAAATCTTAACTTTTAGATAAATGTGCTAATATTGTCTTATGGCCTAATGATTGGGCAATGAGTTCAGCTCTGCTGGTAGAATGAGATACTGATAAACACATGAGCAGTTTTTATAAGTGCTAAGTAGTGCATTATCCAGGTAGTGCTAAACGGTGTATATAGCAATGGCTAAACCACCAACAGAGCATTTTATGTTAGCCTAAAGCGAATGTTCCCACAATTAATGTATGAGGCATACATGAATCAGTAAGCGCTACTCTGTGTTTGTTATGTAATCGAGGCAACTTTAATCATTTAGCAGTTGGAAAGATCGCTACACATCAAAACTGCAATATAACAGCAACAGCACTTTTCCCACGACCAAACGAGCGGAAGCGAAGTTTGAGAGTTTTTATGATAAATGCATGTGCACACAACTTTCGAAAATTACTCATCAACAATGACACGAACCTTTGTCTCGAAATTTCATCAACAAATTTAACCATCGTTTTGTAGATTAGTTAAAGTATACTAACGATACAAAACACATATAGGCCTATTTAAATATGTTACCAAATCTTTGTAAATTATTGAAATTCTCTTAAAACTTACCCATCTGATTGGATTATACACAAGTAGACAGATTAATTTGGCCGAAAATCGTTATTAAAACTTGCTAAGCCTTACTGTTATAAAAGTTAAGACAGGAATTTGAAACGCCGAGCGACAGAGAATAGAACGATTAAGTCGTGCGCATTTCACGAAAAAATAACGTGCACTTTTCACCAGTCTATAGCATTGTCGAATGGCCGAAGGTTTCGGTAATTAACGTAGGAGTACAGAAATCGTTTCATTTTTGCCGATTTCAATTTAACTGACACATTTGAGTACTTTGGTATTCTAACTGATGTCCAACGCAGTGTAAGTAAAGGAAATGACGATTATATTTTTTTAACGGTTCTTATGAGATTATTACAATGATTAATTATAAGTTTGGATGACTACAGAATAATGAATACATAGTACAGATTTTCTAAAAATCTAACGCGGTGTAAGTAAAGGGAATGACGATGATATTTTTTCTAACGGTTCTAATGAGATTATTACACTAATTAATTATAAGTTTGGATGACTACAGAACAATGACTACGTAGTACAGATTTTCTAAAAATCTATAGAAATATCACAACTTCGGGATATTGTTAGCTATGACGTTTTGAAATGTAAACAAAATTGTGCATTGGTTTTATATTATTACTATATTAATAATATTGGTTATTCTAATAATATCAGTAGATTTTACTTCTAATATTGGCCAATATTGCATTTCTCCTTTTGCAGGAGGAAAGATATAAACATATAATCTTTTCCTTTCATTATTGCTATTTGTTGTATATAATAACACCCACACCCAGTACATTACAGCTACCATTGCAATTATCCTATTTAACTGTTAATATTGCATTTCTCAACCATCAGTACCCTTTCTTTTTTTTCCAATATCACTTTGATCGTGGGCTGTATGACAGTGGAATTTCTAGTATTAAAATATAGCGCAAAAATATATTAAATATCTCAACAGTTATCATAACCTTTTTATAAATTTTATTTTACTTTTAGAAACTTTTGTTACTGAAGTAATAAGGTGACTCTTCAATAGATTTATGGTAATTTGGATGCTGACTTTTTATTTCCGATTACGTTAAAATGGTAGGTAGAAAAAATAGGTAGCTAATTAAAAATGTTAGTGCTAACAAAGAATTAAGAGTAACTAACTAAACTTCTAGACGTGAATAGATCTCACACAAATTATCACTCTATTCTTCCAAGCTAGCAAGTAGATAATAATCACCATTCGCATTTCATAACTAAATTTATTCTCTTATCTTATTTAAATAAAAAACAGATTAATTGCATTATATACACCTCACCCCATTGCTGCAACAACAATTACACAACAATGTAAGCTTATACAATGACCAGCAATAATGCGTGTCAAAAGCTATGGTTTCAGTTTAAAATTTTCTGCACAAGACCCTCCATGGAGATAAAAATTACAGCAGACCTAATTTTATTCTAAATATTGCTTAGATCTCTGTACGCAGCTCTTGTAAAGTAAGAGGCCGAAAAGAGTATTTAAGCTGGTCAGTTTTAATAAAAGGGAGATAGTAGTTGTCAAAACGAGTAAAGAATGCACAAGGCTCCTCTGGCGAACTATGTACTATCTCTAACCCGACAGCTATAATTCATAATTGTTGGTTCTAGGTTCTACGTTAAAATAGAGCCTTTAGACCTCGGGGCAGGGTAAAGGAAGGCCATAAATTCGATGGCGCGTCATAAAAAAAGCTTAATCATAGCCATGCAAGTCCAGTGAAGTTCGGGGTGCAAAGCTTTGGTGATAAAATGTTTGGTTTATGTATAGTGCCAGGGGTGCCAGGCTTGTTGCTTGTCTAGTTTCATGATTGTGAATAAAATCTTGTATGCGTTCAAACTGTTGATAATCGAACTGTGACCAACCTCGGATAGAAGCCGTAACATTAAAGACATGCAAGCATTCTTTCGTCTTTGTGCTAAGAGTTTGATATTAAGAATGTTACGCGCCTTCGATACACTCAGTGTACCCTTAATCCCTGAAATAAAATAAATTCCCTTCCTCTACACATTTTCCAAAAGTGTTATCTGTCTCATTACATATGGGTCCCATACCTCACTGGCATATTCCATTATTGGCCTAACCAATGCAATCCTTTTTACTTCTCTGGGGGTGCCATACAAAACATGCTTAATCATACCAAGCTCTTGGGACGCTCTGGCAATTACTGAGTCTATGTGCAGGTCCCAGTTAAAATCATTGGTAATATTTACTCCCAAATATTTAAAATGTGTCACAGTATCTAGTTGCTTACCGTTAAGGTAATACGTAAAATCACTGCGACTACATCGCTTGGCAAAATTAACCCCCTGACATTGATCCGTATTAAAAACATTTTTTCCCTGTCAGCCCATTGTTCCGGTAAAACAAGGTTTTGCTAAAAAACTCGTTTATCTATCTGAGTTTCTACAGGGCGATATACACAAATGCATGGTCTGCAAAAAGCCGAATGGATGTTTTTAGGATTTCTGAAATGTTATCAATATACACCAACAAGAGAGAAGGCCCCAGGACAGAGCCCTGGGGAACTCCCGATGTAACATTCAAAAAGGTAGACGTAGCCCCCTCCACTACCACTTGCTGACTCCTGTTGGATAAAAAGTATTGTTATCTATTTGACTATGTTAATGCCGATATTCGATTTAAGTAATTTTTTTATTAGCAAATTGTGAGGCACTTTGTCAAAAGCCTAGGAAGTCTATGACCACGGCATGTACCACAATGTTATTGTTAACCATTTTCATAGTGTCATCAGATGTTGTTGTTAATTGTGTAGTGCAGGCGAGGCCTTTCCTAAAGCCATGCTGGTTCAAACTCAAGTCACTATCTAGATGTTAGTTAATGTCACTAAGCAGTATGTGCTCGAGTGGCTTGCAAGTGATACATATCAGCGAGACAGGTCTATAGTAACTGGGATTTCCTCTTTCTCCCTTCCTAAAAATAGTGACAACATTAGCTGTTTTCCAAATATCTGGCAATTCACCGATGTCTAGTGAATACTGAAAAATAAGAGCCAGTATCTGACCAGTGACTACAACATAAATATTCAAATCCTTCTCCATTGATCTGGGCCTGGGCTTCACCAGACTTGAGGCCAATGAGCAATTTATCAACTCCTTTACTTGCATTCTGTACTGTTTGCTTAGCACCCTCCCTACATTCCACTGGACCTGAAACGACCTTTGAAAAACACTTTTGAAAGTATGAGTTAACAATCTCTGATGATTGCATAGTGGACATATTTTTAAAAGTGACTGAATTTTGAACGCTTTTACCACTCTTTCTTTTATAAAATTTGTAAAAGGGTTTATATATTCCCAGTGATGTAGTGCTACCCTAACTTTTCCTAAAGTTATGGTTAGAAAATTTGTGTGTTTTGTAAGTATAACTATAGTTAGGGTTAAGAATTTTTAGACATCCAATTTTCAAGGTATATTATAGCTCTATTTCATTGATTCAAGTACACTAATGCCATTATAGTCTACATTCAGTAGCCATTCAATATAAAGTCAGCATACAGTACAATACAGTGATGTAATGTTCATGTAACATGACAAGATTGTGTTCCTAATTGGTTGTCTACAAACAAAGGCTAAGATCAGATTACAGCAAACCACTGGCATTCAGCATTTGTACTAAAGTGCAAAGGCATTGTTTTGTATTATTTTCTCAACTTATTTATTACTACAGATGTGCTCATTTCTCATATCATACACATGATTTTAAAGCCCTGTAGGCTTTGGCGGCCGAGGCAAAACACCAGACCCCACTGGGGGCTTACAGCGCCCCTAGACCCCCAGCTGTTCTAACCGCCACTACGTAACGGTGGAGTCGCATTGCGACTCTTGGTCGCCTACATCCACTTATCTCAACTTTACAGTTATGGTTAAAAAAGGTTAGCACTACATCACTGTATATTCCCACTGCTTAATGGTTCATATAAAACTTTATAAAAATAATCGTGTTCTAATTTGCGAAATAGCTTCTTATTGTTCCGTTTTGCAGTTTTATATATAACAAAATCAGTTTCAAATAGCGATTTTTTAAACTTGTACATATTTCTCCGTTTCCTCACTGCTTTTCTGGTGTGATTGTTAAATATTGAGGCTCATTCAAGTTTCTACTATTTGCTACACATCTAGGTACAAACTGATTGCTAGCAGATTTAATATCACTCTCAAACAAATTCCAGACTAAATAAATGTTTTGCTTTTATATAAGTTGATGTTTTAATTTACATTATTTTATAGGTTATGTCATGAACCAGTTCATGACAACCTATGAATTACTATAAATGCATAATTAATATTCCTAATTAAAATTACTACAGCTGGTCCATAAATTGTGAGTAGAAGCTTAATGCTGCAAAACCAATCAATTCTATTTTTAAACAGTCACAAAATGACAATAGTTTGCAATGTTTAAAAAGTATTCTTCTTCGAGGTCCTTGTCAAATTCTACGTTATCCTATAAATGTTGGGTAAATTAAAAATCATTATAAAATAAAAAGCGTAAATACGGTACATTCAAAGTCAGAGTGATACAGGACCAATCGTAAAAACCTCGTACATTGTTTGATTACTCGACAATGTCCCACAAATGTTATTTCCTACATTACCCCCATGAAGATATAGCCTACTTATCTAAACGGCGTACTGACTATTCTATCAAAATGTCTTAACACGCCATAAGAATTAGGCTATGAATAAATAGCCGAATTAGCATTATCTAAAAATTAATGATTGTTTTATATTTTAGTAATAAATAATTTACAATTAAAATACTTACAAAACAAAATAAATATCAAAAGTAGTTTGTAAATATCTTCAAGTACTACTGTGTTGGTACAAATAGATACTGTGTTGGTACAAGTAGACGAACAGACAGAGGAAACAAAAGTTAAGAAGAAAGTGTTTAGTCATGTCAGCTCGGTATGATCGTGCAATTACCGTATTCTCTCCTGATGGACATCTGTTTCAGGTGGAATATGCCCAAGAAGCTGTTAAAAAAGGCTCAACGGCGGTAATTATCTCTTACGCATTAACGACAAGACCATACTTGCATTTTAAAGCTAACGATTCAATGACCACGTAGTTTCATGTTTCAATTGTTCTAGCTTGCTTAAAATTGTTCTATGATGAGCCGTTCACCATTGACAACTAAAATAAACCGTGGCATAATAGCCTGTGTATAGGCTAGGCTAATATGCTTTTTCAGCCTTTGGTCGCATTAGCCAAGTGCAGATAAGTGCACAAGGCCTAGATTCTTTTTTGTATGAGCAGGTTGGGAACACAAGCCTGTTATGGTTTTCTCTAAGAAAAATAGTGTTGGTCTTTGTTATTTTCTAATTTGCTTGGAAAATGAGGGGTTGGTAAATTACATTCTTTGTAATACTCGTTAGAATCAACATCTATAGAACAATGGACGCCTTTTTTCAAAACGTACATGTAGGGAGAGTGGGGCAGTAGGGCACGTTGAAACATACCAAAAATTTCTTGCTTGTTTACATTATTTTGAATTTTTACTTTACTAACTAAAGTACTTTCTACGTCATCTTATGAGATATCTTGATTGCATGAAATTGAAAGTACAGCAATTTAGGTTAGCCATGATTTTGTAAAATTTATCAATTGGTAATTTTTTGCTCTTTTATTTTTATCTCCAAATTTAAAAAATTGCATATTTTCTTTGTACATCATCCCACGTTAACAAAAGTCAGTGGAGGCAGCTGTAGACATGTTCTCTTCACAATGCACCCACCAACTTCATGATGATACATCATCCTGAGTTAGCATAAACATTTTGGTTAATCAAAGTCATTTAGGACACGTTGAAACACAAAGGGTATGTAGCAAGTTGCAACATGTTTTAATGTTAAAAATAGAGAGGCATGTTGCAACACGTCTCAAACTTGCCCCTCTTGAGGGGAACAACTCAAGCAACATACTGTACAAACTTTGATGACAAAGCTAAAAGTTAATCCTCATGATGAACCTCTAAATTTCTGGACAATATTGATATCCTGACAGCAAATGCTAACATATAGAAAAAAGAGTTTGATCTTTAGATCAACATGCATATATGTTTTGTTGTACTGTGGAAGTTTGTTTGTTGTGAGTGTTGTACACAGTGTTCTGAAGTTCATAACCAACTCTTTTCATGTTTTTCTTGCTCAGATAATTAGTGGAAATTTGAATTGTTCGCTTGAAAATAAATTTCAAAAAAACAATTCTAGAACTAAAATTTACTATGAAAGTCAAGGGTGTTTCAACGTGCCCATAGGGTGTTTCAATGTAGCCCCTACCAGGGCATGTTGAAACACCAATTATGCGATTAGTACTTTTGTGATATCTTCCAAAGTGTACAATCAGCAGAATTGGCATTTGGCATACACATGTAAAATATATTTCTGCATCCTATGTGATTATTTAAATTATGTTTTAATATTTTAGTAAAACTTTATAGCCAAAAATATATTTTTTGTTGCAACGTGCCCCACCCTACTGTACTGCTTGAAGACCGTAGGATAACTTATGCATATTATCTAATTTGGTAAGTTTTATAATTGATAAGTTTTTAATCTGAAAGAGACCAGTAACAATAACAAAGTTATGTAAGTCTGGCAGCTCATTTTCAGAAAATTTGATACACCGGCTTGATTCGTGTTCTTTAATATGTGAATAAATGAAACTAAGTTTCTATCAGTTTCTCTTTTCTGTAAACTTAATAGGACATACATGTACTGTTTCATAGTCAATAAGATTTAAATAGTATATATTTATACGGTGTTTGTGCCTACGTTTTTAACAATCTTTTGACGAACATCATTTTTTTAGTGCATATGACTGCAATGACAGAATTCAGTTTACACCATTGTGTTCTCCCTTCATACTTTTTCTTGTTTTTCAATTAGGTTCCGGAAGTTTTGGTCAGAACTCCTGATTAACCGCTCACTTTATTCTATCTGTCGCTTCTTGATTCGATGTTGTATTTCCATACATGCTGTTTTAACACGAACTCATAAGACATCATATTTGTTTCTTTCGCGTACTTCAGGTTCATTGCTGGGATCCATTAGCATCAGCTCTTTTGCTGGTTTTGATTCTCTATAAAAATCTAGTACTATTACAATCTTCATTATTGCTGCAAAGATTGCTTGTCATTCAAGAGAAGGTAATCTGTTACCTTGATTATTGAACTATAAAGTAAAAATTTTATAGATTTTACACCTAGTTCTTAAGTACACATTATTCAAACACATATGGCATCATGCCTTTGTCAAACATAAAACAATTCGTTACAGCTAACAGAAGCCATTAAACAGAAATATGACTTAATATGTAAGGTTTGTCATTTATGTTATGTAGGAGAGCTGCATCAATGGAGTTCTAAGACATGTGGTTTCAGTGCCTTCACTGATTTTCGTGGTATTCTCCAACACCTTTGTCTTCACATGTTTTACCCCCAATGTATGACTTGTTCACAAGGCTCTATTCAGTCTGTCCTTCCTAGTGTCTCACAAGTCCATAATACATTTGCCCCCATTAGAGGTGACAACCATATATTTTTAATATAGATATTGTTATAAGTTGTAGCCACACCATCCCAACTGAGCCGTTAGCTAGGAATATGCTCACGCAAAGAATAATACAGTATTCATTATAAACGACAGCATGCATCTATCAGAGGGTTACACTTGCATACACAGAGGGTTGCCTTTTCACCAAACAGTGCAATAGCAGAAGATTTTATGCTTTAGATATTTACTGAAATGATTTTGCCCTAGTGATGCATATAAAAAGCTTGAACTCCTTTTTTAATGATCACATAACTTTTTTTTTGATATGAAGGTCATCAGTCTATAATAGTCAGCTACAAAAAAACTAAGAAATATGATAACGCAACCCCCAAAATTTTTATACATAAATAATATTCCATGTTGTATATTAACATATGTATGAATGTTAGTTTACAGGAGTCAGTGAAAATTCAGGTTGTCAGGTTCAAAAAAGTCGGGTTAAAATTGTTGTGAAAACTGGTCAATTAGCACTATCAGATTGCTGACTAGATAAATCTTTAGACCTTCATGCAAGCAGATTCAATTGTTTTGACTTATTGGAGGCAACAGTTTCAAACTAAGTCGTGATGGCAGCTTTGAAATGGCATAATGCAAGAGCAATGTTGCGACAGCAACTTGAATATTGTCCAAATCCTCGCTTTTGAGTTGTAACAGAAGTCGACTAACCAGTGTCACTATATATAGAGATTATCTCTACTGGTCTAGCTGTGTGGCTTGATGCAATTGCATCACCTGGATACTCGACCCAAATGCATCTGTGGTTTGATCAAATATGAACTCATCTGGTAGGGGATCTTTTGGGTGCAGTGTCGGAGCTGTCACTACAGGTCATTTCAGTCAATTAAATTTGATTGTGTTGGAAGATTTTTCCATCTTTTTAATTGCACTTTTCATATTAGAAACAAAACTTGCTACTATATTGAAAAGAAGTTTCAGGTTGTAATCGGGGTAAAGCATACAAGGTATCATGGTAAACATCTGAAGCAAAGTTTTTGCATTATTCTATTGTCTGGTAGAAAGACAGTTGTAATTTTTTGATACACTTTCTGCCATTTTGCTTTACAACATTAGTGTAATTAATAGTAGTTTTTCTGTTGTCAACCTTGATCAAGTTGAAGACTAACTGCATTTCAGAAAATTATTTGTAACAGTGGAAAGTATTTGCGATTCAAATTCTCTAGAAGAAACTTGGCAAACTGAACTGCCTTCTCAGTTCTACCAATGTTGTGGCTCTTAAGAGCATTTGATGTGATGTGTTTTACATCCTTAGATCTATAAATCTTTGTCCTAAGTAGTCTCGGAAGTTGCTAAAAACTTTTACTTTTGTGGTGCTGAAGGTAATAAAGTGATATGTAAACTCAGTCCAGTGTCAATGAAAGCAGGTAATAAAGTGATATGTAAACTCAGTCCAGTGTCAATGAAAGCAGGTAATAAAGTGATATGTAAACTCAGTCCAGTGTCAATGAAAGCAGGTAATAAAGTGATATGTAAACTCAGTCCAGTGTCAATGAAAGCAGGTAATAAAGTGATATGTAAACTCAGTCCAGTGTCAATGAAAGCAGGTAATAAAGTGATAGGCCTATGTAAACTCAGTCCAGTGTCAATGAAAGCAGGTAATAAAGTGATATGTAAACTCAGTCCAGTGTCAATGAAAGCAGGTAATAAAGTGATATGTAAACTCAGTCCAGTGTCAATGAAAGCAGGTAATAAAGTGATATGTAAACTCAGTCCAGTGTCAATGAAAGCAATTTTATTTTAATCATGCTGAAGTGGCATACAGATCTTTACTAATTTTTACATCTGTTCTGTAGAAATAAAGGGTATTCTGTAGTAATAGTTTGACTCTCAACTTTCTAAAGTCAGATTCTTACAGATTCAATCCCGATTTTTTGCTATTATTCTTCCGTTGTTTCATCGTGCAGAGAGTTGTTTCATCATGCAGGGAATTTGTCATTTTGTTAAAGGCTCAATAATTTCGGTCCTAATGCTTCTCATGTTTTGTGGCTTTCATCTAGTGACAGTAACCCTTTTTGTAAAAGCCTGGGTAAATGAATTCTTATTGACATCAAGCCATGTTTTAATTGCTAACATATTGGTTTTTGAACTTGCCAGAGAGAGAGAGAATGGCCTTTCATGTGTCTGTCATTACCTTCTATGCCGGCTCTACACTTCTAATGGCATCAGGGTTTTCATCTTTTGTGCCTGCAAATGGCGCACCAACTATTTTGACATTCTGATGCATCTACTGAGATCCTGGTTCTCTACATAGAGCACATACTCCTGTAGTTTGCCATGTTTAATTCTATTCTACCAGGTTATTTTCAATTGCCAAACGGTTACGCTGATCACTCCATTTCCGAAACTCAAGTATACACTTGCCCTTGAAGTCAAGTTAAAGTATGACATAAATACTTATCAAAATATATTTGTTTTTGTTCGCTATGTTTAGCCAGCCAAGAATGGGGTTCGCCAGAAACTGAGTATATCTATCACTTTTCATTTGAGCCAATATTTTTTCTTCTTGCCTATTTCTGAAAGATTTTAGCAATTTCATGCAGATCGAGCTGTATTTGAAATATTTTTCGTGTTGACCCAAAATTATTATCAAATAAATATTATTTTGTATAACCTATACATTATAATATTTTCTAGTATTAGTCATGCCAAAGGTATCAGAAAAGGAGTATATTTTGATCGATTTTGTGCCAAACCTAGAAGTTAGTAAAAAAAAAAAAGTTATGTATCTCGGTCAGAAAAGATAAAAACTTGAAAATTCAATGAAGCTTTATCTTGAATCTTTGCTGTTATTAATTAAGATTTTCTTTACATGTATATTCGTACTTGTATGTTGCTGTCTGGAGCGTAACACATAAAGAGTGCTACAGACTTTTTAAGAATCATACTTGAAGCTCTTGAAGAGCATGTCATTTTACAAATCTGTTCAATGTGTTTTGTACGATTATTGTTATTATAATTATTGGTTAATTTACAAAAAGAAGTTTTCAAATGCATAGCAATTTAGTGTAAATGTATTGTATTTGTTGCTGCTATGTTAAGTTTCTTGTATTTTTATAATGAACAAATCAAATGGATATTGATCACTGTATTATAGATTGGAATAAGAGGTAAGGACATTGTTGTTCTTGGCGTTGAGAAGAAAGCCGTCGCTAAACTTCAAGAAGATCGTACAGTAAGAAAGATAGCATTACTAGATGAGCATGTGTCGATGGCATTCGCGGGTAGGCACACAGTTTAATTTCTAACCTACATGTAAATATGGTAGATTAGTATGGTATGGTCTAAATGGTCTGTAGTGCAACGAAATGGTCTGAAAAAGCATTCGGCTGGTTGTCATATTTTCAGGCTGACAGTTTGGTTAAACAAAATTTCATTGGGTAGACATCGGATGTTATCATCTAAATATTAAGATGGTAATCTTATGACACAGTTAATCTTGTCCGGCTGCTGCTAGGCCAATCAAAGTAGAATATTGTTGGCTGCTATTGCTTGATTTTCACTGCCCAATTAAATACATGCAGTTATCTCTAACCAAATGAGTAATAGAGGGCACATGTTCAGTTTGTCATTAACCAATATTTGCAGTTACTAATTTGACATCCTGTACTTTAGTTTGTTTGCATTTCCTGACACCGACAGAGACAGCGCCGTAAAATCATACTTACATCTTTAGGTTGATGTGTAAATGCCTTACCTTTATAGACCTATTCTGAAATGTAATGAGATATTTCAACTCTACCTACATATAGCGTTTAGTGCTCTGGTTATCAGCATATTTTTATGATTTTTATGGTTTTACATTTTTTTATTCATGTATTTTTAGTCAGGATCAGTTTTTCATGAACATATACAAACATTTTATTTTTCTTACTGAGACACACACACCGCACACACACTATCCATGTTCTGACTTGTACAGCTGTCAATTATTTGTCATCTTTAGCGACTCGATATCAAATTAGGTGGAAAACTAGAGAAGATGGTCATGAACAGTTTTATCCATAGATATTTATGTCTTGTTTGAGAGTTAGCTTACCATTAATCACTATAGTGTTTTGTAACTGACCAAGAATAATTCATGTCTTTGATTACAGTGATAACATTGTCTTTTTGCATCAGGTTATGTAGCATTTGACTGCAAGCAACAGCCAATATACAAACGACAATTTATGCACAGGTTTGACGGCCGATGCTCGAATACTTATAAACAGAGCAAGAATGGAGTGCCAGAGCCATAGACTGACTGTCGAGGATCCTGTAACATTGGAATACATCACAAGATATATTGCACAGCTTAAACAGGCTAGTCTCCGCACACCCTGTGGCCTTTTTATCATGAGCGTTTTGTCTTATCGATTTTCATTTACCCGTATTTATTCGCATTTAACTAATTTAAATACCATCTGCATTTGAAAATAACAAACATAAAAAACTTGCTCAATTTTTTGGGAGAAAAAAATTAGGATTTGCCAATTAATTGAATTCAGTGTTTATGCTGTACAAGCTCAATATAGACCTTGTTCGATCTCCTAGTGTTTAGGGTTAACGCAATAATGGTGTTACTACCCTAGGACACCTATATTTCGCTAGTATTTAGTTTCGTGAGTAGCATACAGAGTAAAATTTCACTGCAACGTAATTTCACTGCTCTGATGAGTGCGAAAATATAGTGATGTGATGTGAAAATAAATGCAGTGGAACAAACATAATTAGATTCCTCAGGTTCAGTTCACCGCAGGCCTGTATTCACTGGGTGCAAGTTGGGGCGGCTAATGTTAGGCGACTAGTTATGAACACCTGGGGATGTTGAGGGGGCGGTGTAAGCCCCAACAGGTTTTTCTTATGTATGGCCTCAGCCGGGCCTCTTGTGTGAAGTTTTAAAAAATTTTATCTGAAAATATCAACATTTATCTATTTTTTGAGATTTGTTTTGTTTTAGGTGATGTGACTGATGAGACGCTTTTAAATTAAAATAGGCAAAACTTGACCGCAGTTAAAACGCTCAGAAAAAAGACATCTTTTTCTTTTGAGCGTTTAACAAAGACCAATTTTGCCAATTTTATTTTAAGTTCATACAGTAGTTTCCATGCTTTCGATGGGACATGGCCAAGTGGATGTTTGGTAAAATTTGATATTTTGCAAACCTTTATAAAGGTCGTTAACAAGAATATTTTGCCACTGATGATGATAATAATGACGCCTAAGAACTACTAAAAGTTGATGTTTGTCTCTATGGCTTCGAATAAAGTGATATTCTGCAGCGATAAAAACCGTCTCCATAGCCGTTGTTGAGGTTGATGATTGTTGAGTTTGAATGATGTTGAGGTCGAGTTATCTGAAACAATTTATCATTGTGTGGGAACGGACCAAACAAATTCGTTCGAGTTAACCTTGTGTTTGAGATGAAATGTTACATTTTATCCGAGGGCGAGTTATCCGAGTTTGACTGTACTTAGCCGCCGAAAGTCCCTACAAAGTTGGGACGGCTCAGCCGGCCAGCCGCCCCAGGGAAAACGTGCCTGGATCACCGATAAGAAAAAAATTTCAATTTGGGACTAGTTTGTAATTGTGAACCGCAGGTAGAATGGTGTGGGCAAGGTCGATAATGCAATTTGATCGCTTGCTGCCATTTGTTTCTTGGACTATCAATGAACAAAGCTATTTAATTTCGTGTTTTCGCTATGATAGTTTAGTTTCGCACATGAAATCTTCGCGAGAGGATGACTCCGCGAAAACGCGAAAGTTGGATGAGGCGAATACATAAGTGTCCTAGGGTTGACAAATCCACTGTGTGTCCTCATTTGACTGCCATAGTTAACCTTTTCTAGACATAGATACCTTCAAGTCTGATTTATCCTAAGCCATCATACACCGTGTGTGCAGTACTAAATAAATATGGTAAGGCATGACAATTTCTTGTTATCTCTACTGTATTCTCTGTCAAGGTAATGCATTCGATTTAGGTTATTCATGGCAGTGCAAATATGATTATCGAGTACGCTATAAAACATCCAATACCTGGAGATAATTGCCATTGCTGCTGTCCGTGGGTCTATGAGACAGTTGAATTTAATGTTTTTTTAAAAGATTTTATGTAAGCACTTTTGTGATATTGTCATGATACAGCTGTGGAGTTCTAGATGTTGGGAAAACCAGGCTGATTTTTTTTATTATACATTTATTAACTTGAGCTTCCTTCGATTTGTTTCTTCTCCTAGGTCTCATTTCAATTTGACTACCTTACGATCTCTCTGATTATCGATCTGTCTTTATTGCCAACTATTTATTTGTTCTCACATTTATGCACCTCATCTTTTCCGACTATTTGTCTTCCGTAGTCTGTAATTTTCAGTATGAGTTGGCTTTGCGCTGTTACCTTGTTAAACAGTTACAATTGACTCTTACAGAAATACACACAGAGTAATGGCCGTCGTCCGTTCGGACTCTCCACTCTGATAGTGGGATTTGACATAGATGGTTCTCCCCACCTTTATCAGACTGACCCTGCTGGTACTTACCATGAATGGAAGGTCAGCCACTAAGTTTTTGCGCTTTTACGATTAGCTGTTTTATGTAGTGTTAGAAAAGCACAACACTTTTTCACATCTTCTAAAAGTAACAAACACTAGGTTGGAGTCATTGAATGCCCGATACATACGACTGTGCCAAACGCTGAAGCTCTTTAAACACCTAGTGCTAGTAGAGAATTGAACTCCTTTAGAGAAGGTCGAATCTATCACCCATGCACTTTAGGTACTCGTCAATGCAAGCTGATCCATCGGAAATAAAATTGTACCAATGTTGTTTTAAAAAACTAGCTCATGTTTGCTTTTGGCAATATATACATATATATATGTATGTTACTTTTAGGTATACAAGTTGGAACTAACGTTGTGCCAAGAATAATAACAAAGCCAGAAATAAACGGACAATGAGATTGATTTCTTTATTAGGACAAAAATAGCTGTTACAATGTCGAATCACCACTAATCGCAATGCTCTAAAATTTGTTTCCATAAATTCTACAGTTTTACACCCTTAGTAATTTTTTTATAAACCTTAAATATATTTGTAGCTGAATACAGTCCTAAGATGGATAGCACTATTTGTTTATAGTCCAAGAAGCATTGGCTGTTGGCTTCAACTCTACTAAATTTCACATCAAAATTAGCAGACATAATGTGAATGATGAACTTATATTTGTCAGTTACCTATCTTCAACAGTCTCATCAAAAGTTTGTCTTTCGTTTACTGGAAGTTACAACCTTCAGTGCTCTGTTCAGCTGAAATTATTATATCTAAACTATCTTTACTTGAAAATGTTTACTGTTTTTCTTAAAGAGATACAAATACCGTACAATCATTGGCTGTTTTTGTGTTGCGGTGCAGGCAAATGCTATAGGACGCAGTGCCAAGACAGTTCGGGAATATCTGGAGAAACATTACAATGAAGAGTCCGTGGCCACTGACGAAGGAACAGTCAAGTTGGCACTGCGAGCTCTCATGGAGGTGGTTCAGAGTGGCGCCAAGAATGTGGAGTTTGCAGTCATGCGGAGAGGTCAAAGACTTAAGGTGGGTAGAAGACAAACCCATCAATGTTCATGTAAAGAAGACAACTATCATATGGTCTCTTAAAAGAGTTAATTCCATAGTAAAACTACTAGATTACTTTTGGTACAGCATTATTAAATTTAAGCAAATGGTCTAATATAGTGTTTGCGTGGGATTTTGGTTGACTGTAGGATATCTGCAAATCGATTGCTATCGGTAAAGTTGAGCAAGACCAAAAACATGCCGATGATCACAATATGTTATACTTCATGGTTTTATATATACATATCCTTCTCTGTAGATGTTAGAGGCTGAGGAGCTAGAAAAATACATAGCAGAGATAGAAAAGGAGAGAGAAGAGGAAGCTGACAAAAAGAAGGCACAAAAGTCGAGTGGACCAAAGTGATGCATGCTAATGTGTATATAATGCTAGTATATTTCAATGTATAATAATATAACAATTTAATTAAATATGGTCAATACCCATCTACATAGGATTATGTAGTTAGAATCATCATATGAGAGGTGACTGGTGAACCAGTTTGTAGAACACACATCCTGGTCACAAGTATGACTAACAATTCCAATGACATGATATATTAAAAACACCCAATTTACTATATAACAGTAACTATAATACCTATTTCGCCACCTTCTTAGCTGTGCCAATAGAACAGTTGTTGACCTACAAAAAGACAGACCAACCACTTATTTGAAAGAAAGACAGGTGTTAGGGACAGTCAAGACTTGTAGACAACTGTTTATCAATGTTAGTGTTATGAAATGTGGTGACACACCGCAGTGCACGAAAATGCAATGTTCCAAAAGTAGTTTTTGATGAGTATGCGTGTTATAACAAATTCAAGACATGGTGGGTGTAGCTCACCCTTTACAGAAGTCCTATCGAAGGTAACTGAAGGGCACAAATGCACTACCAGGTGGAGTTGATATTTGAAACCAGGCAGTACGATTTAACAACTCAAATATAAATAATGTAAGGGCACAGTAAGTTATTGCTTTCGCAAAGATGACAAAATTGCAATAATATAATGCGATTCAACAATGTTTAAAAGACTTAATATCTCCCCTGACACACCTTCGTAGCAAAACGCAAGGAACTGATAGTTTCATTAAAATGCTCTTCATTTGGAGACACATTGACAAACATGAGTGTCTTGGAGTTGCCTCCCAGTGAGTTCTGTAGTAGAAAAGTTAGCTTGCTATCTCTGTAGGGAATATGGGCCTTCTACAAAGTAAAACAACCGAGCTCTGACAAGCCATTTTACACTTGGACCTTGTTTGTAACCATCAGAAATGACAATGGAAATGCTCATACGCAGCCTTAACTTGTTTTAGCTTGTCATAAACAAATGCGGATATAGTTGATGAAGAAAATACGCATATTGTCCTACCACAATGAAAAGTTGTACAGAATGTATAGGTATCATATCAAGCAAACGCTCATTGAACTATATGGACATCTGAACTTCAGTTCTGACAGAACAACCACGCTGTAAAACTAGATATCCAGAGGGTTGTAATGATTCACCAGGTATAATCAAAACCCATCAAAATGTCGTTAAATAAAACAAAAGATTTCACAGTAGAAATGGACATGTTTCATAAAGATATATTGCAAGAGCACAAACCAAACCAGAGCTGTCATTACTATGCTAGATTGATGTGTCCAAAGACTTAAGAGTAACTCAAAGTATCATACTTTCCAGACTATAACTATTTTTATAAACAACTGGACTAAGGTGTACTCTAAATATATACAATAGTTATATGGATATCAGGCCCGTATTCCCTGGGGCGGCTGAGCCGCCCCAACTTTTTAGGAATTTTCCGCGGCTAAGTACAGTCAAACTCGGATAACTCGCCCTCGGATAAAATGTAACATTTCATCTCGAACACAAGGTTAACTCGAACGGATTTGTTTGGTCCGTTCCCAGGCAATGATAAATTGCTTCAGATAACTCGACCTCAACATCATTTACGCGAACAGTTATTTGCCCAACGGCTATGGAGATTGTTTTTATTACTGTCGAATACCCCTTTATTCCAAGCCATAGAGATAAACATCAACGTTTAGTAGTTCTCAGGCATCATTATTATTATCAGCGGGAAAATATTATTGTTAACGATTTTTATAAAGGTTTGCAAAAGGTCAAGTTTTACCAGACATCCGCTAGGCCATGTCCCATCGAAAGCGTGGAAACCTTCGGATTAACTTAAAATAAAATCGGCAAAATTGATCTTTGTTAAAACGCTCAAAAGAAAAAGATGTCTTTTTTTCTTAGCGTTTTAACTGCGGTCAAGTTTTGTCTATTTTAATCTGAAAACGTCCCGGCAGTCACATCACCTAATACAAAACAAATCTCAAAAAATAGAAAAATGTTGATACTTTCCGATAAATTTTTTTAAAACTTAACACGAGAGGCCCGGCTGAGGCCCTACATGAGAGAAACCTGTTGGGGGGCTTACACCGCCCCCTCCACACCCCCAAGTGTTCATAACTAGTCGCCTAACATTAGCCGTCCCAACTTGCAACCAGTGAATACAGGCCTGATGGATATGTACAGTAGCTATATCAAACATTGGTAACAATACACTGTCAAATAGAAGTGAGGGTTATAGCACGGTGATCGTTATAGCATGATACGAATTATAGTACAGTGCGGGTTATTTAGGGATTTCATACTCAATTTATATAAATATAGATTATATACAGGTGCAGGTTACAGTCCATAAAATATTGTGTTGACATGACAACTTGTCAACACAATGTATGATGATTAGGAAGACTAGAGAGCAGCAATAACGTCAGTCGGTTACCCACCTTAGCAGCAAGAGACATGATGACATTGCCAAGGGTTGATAGACTCGTGTTAATACATTGCGTTTCCTTCAGCCTCTCACCTTCAGACTTGGACTCTTTGAGTCGCTCAGAGCCAGCTAAGTCTACCAGGTTGAGTGTACCTGAGCAAGAGATGAACAATAGTTATATACCAACTAAATCTACATGTGTACAGTAGGTGCTATGAGTAGTCAGTAACCATCGATAACTTGAATTGAAAATGTTATGATTCCAACCTGGTCGAACTCTACTAGCAGACTACTTAAATATAATCTATTACTCATAAACAAATTCCACTCTATGATTTCATGTTTAGTACTTTTCATTATCTACAGACGTCCATCGAGCAGTCTTACAGACATTTAAGAGTTTTTGTAAATATACTTGTAAACTATACACATCATCATTCAATAAGCTTTTTACTATTTTATATAATGCATTCTTGTCACCTTGCCCAACTCACATGGTAGTTTTATGGGTAGTACTAGACACTTGAAAGTTTTCAAGCGGAAAATAGGTCTACAAAAACCAGTATTTTTGTGATATCACGTCATACATGCCCTAAATGGGCCTTTATGATCTCAAGATCTGGTTAAATAAAGCAAATATAGCATATTCTTGTTGAGAATTTCATGCTCCTTTAGATGAGACAGTTTTTAATTGTATTCAAATGGAAATATCGAATTTAGTAAAAACCTCTTTGACTGTCACTTCATAGATTTAAGGGCATGCCCATGTGTAGTTCCCTGATGCAAATTTGTACCTGGGATCAGTTTATATTTGTTACATATCTGTATTATTTACATTTTATTAATCAACAAAATGCTGTAGACTTTTTTAGAGCATGCTATATACTTTCCAATGAACCAACATAACCATTTGAAAACTTGAAAGGTTGACTTGCAACAAAATTCACGTTACAGTTATTTGGTATCAAAACTCACCATGTCTTACTCTGCTGTGTTGTAGGTGCAAAATATGTGGAAATGTGATTCCAAGCTCTTAAGAGCTCAAAAACGAACAGTTAATCGCCGCCATCACGAAACAGCCGTAGATTAGAATCTCTTTCCAAAACGTCTCAAATGGGGCGTAGTCAACGAGATGGCTTCTGTTTACACTTTCATGCAACCTTATTCGTCGAAATATTTTTACAAATATACTTCACACATTCAATAAAACTATGTCTATTGTCCTTATGCGTCTGTTTCATCATCAATGTAACGCTGTCCCTTTGAGCACTGATATCTTAAAACCTACCGTAAAAATTTGTTCAATTTTTTAACCTTAGCTCGAAGGAGTACATATCATTCTCTGATAAACATGACGAGCCTGTTGGTCACCTGTGATAGTCGAAAAATGATGCAGAAATTATTCCCGATGCTTGGCAGGAAATATGGGTCACATGATCAGATTACGATTAGACGATTAGACCAAGCCGAAACAAAACTGTGAAGTAGCGAACATCTATATTTGATACGAGCTCTTCGGTAAAACCTGATGTGTTTGTCATAAACTAGTGCTACGAGAAGTTTTATATTGAGCCTTTTATTGGCCTTTCAATTCACGTGAGAACATCACGTGATAAAACAATAATCAAATGGATTGACTACGTCAGAGAAATAAACTAATTCCAATCTACGGCGGTTTTGTGATGGCGGTGATTAACTGTTCGCTTTTGAGCTTTTAAGAGCTTGTAATCACATTTCCACATATTTTGCACCTACAACACAGCAGAGTAAGACATGGTGAATCTTTTGATACCAAATAACTGTAATGCGAATTTTGTTGCAAGTCAACCTTTAACAGCATGCTATAAGCTAAACTCACAGACAGCAATGCAGATGTGATTAGTTACCTACCAAAGCAGGTCTCTGATGTTACTGTGTTGACACCAGATATCTTCAATGTGAAGACAGAATGACTTCGTGATGAGCGCACATTGCAGTTGGTTTCAGCCACCCGTCTGTTTCTTGTGGCCCTTTCAAATAGCTGACCAACCTATAGCAAGCAATGCATTAGGACAGCCATGTAACACGCAACAGCTACTATATTAATAGATCGAAGGGGCGGACTGTAGACTGTCCCTATCAATCAAAGGAGTACATTTTAACTCAACTATATGTACATAACCACTAAACCACAAAAGGTAAGACAACACTGAACTGCTACCCAAATAACCTTTGCTGTCATAATGCATGAAATTACGCTGATAAGGAAGAGGAGAGCATTTTATAATCGGCATACATTTCAGACAGACAGAACACACCAATACAAAATTAACATAAAATGCCAGGTTGACTGTCACATATGATGTGAAGACTTGAAGCTAGCTGTATAATATAAAGATAACAAATATGTACATAGATTAGCGATCGCATGCTACACGAAAAATCAAGCTTATCGACAAGGACAGACAACTCTGTTGAAAATGTCATCGAAATAGCCAGTGGATAGCAAACCTGTTGAGGATGCGTTACATCAATTGAGGTCATATTAGTTATGATAACCTCTCCTGATGCTGTTTTTATCTCATGCTTCACATCCTTGCCTGGTTGCCCGAGGAGATCTTTAATTGATTCATTGTAGATCTCAAGGAAGCTCGCAACCATCTTGTACTGATGAGGAAAGTAAATCACAGACTTCATATATAAGTAATGAAAAAGTCTTTGCACAAAAAATTTATTTTTATTCAACACATACAACATTTACCATCATAAGTTTTAAACTTCCCACCATGAGGAAAATGTTTTGTGCATTTTAAATAAATTTGGAGAAAAACTAAAACAACTCTCAAGGCATTTGAATGTGAAATAATTAGCAAGTAATGAGAGCTAGTAGATAGAATAAGTATGGTTTGTTACAATGATAAGTAGTTTGATACTGATACAGTTGATACAGTTGATACGAACTGAGATAATCAAATAAAAAATCATGAATATGTTGAGCTAATAATAACAATGAGTACAAAGAAGTGTGTGCATAAAAAAGTTGCTGTTCCAGCCATCCATCAAAATTTTGAATACAATGATACTAGTACCTCTCGATCCTGGTACAAATGTAAAAATGAAATATCCAAATTAAATGCATCAGTGAAGCGCACAATAGCACTTTGTCTGCCTGAACAGATAGAGAGAATGTAGAGGCAATTTTGACTCGAGAATGGCTATGTGAACAGTTTTTAGTTTTACAATTTCTAGCGACTGCACTCTCCAAGAACCGGTAATTGAAAATTGAAATTGCGTCGTTACAATTGCACTCTAACGAAACATTTAAAATTGAAATGGCGCATTAGAAAACTCCAAATTACAAAATTAGGTAATGAATTTGGAAATAGTTGAAAATAGATTTTAAAAAGAAAAACACATGCAAAAGGTAATACTTTTTAATAATAAAAGCTATGTACCCATTTAGCTTGTAACCTGCGATTGCGATAAGGATAACATAAATTACATAGATGCAAAGATAAGAACGGCTTAGCCTTGTGGTTAGATGAGCGTGTTGGCAAGCTTACGATTGCAAATCGTCGCGAGTTCAATTCCATAGCCGTGTGGATTTTCATTGCTAGACTTTAATCGCTAAAACTGGACATAGGGATGACAGAAAACAAAAGACAAACTTTGAGATATACATGTCTATAGAGACATGTATACATAGCACACAGTTCTATAAATATGACACACAGATATACTATCTATAGTCTATAAATATATATATAGCACACAGATCTATAGTCTATATACAGTGCACCACAAGGTTATGATTACAGTAAAACCTCTATTTGAGCGACATGGCACTTTATTTTTCAACCCATCTCCTATAGTGGCAGTCAAATAGAGGTGGCATTCAAATGGAGGCTGGCAGTCAAATAAAGGCTGGCATTCAAATAGAGTCTGGCATTGTATGTTTTAAATAGCTCATCAGAATTTTGGAAAGAAATTTAACGCTTTTACAGGTGAAGCGAATGTTGCCTATATTTTGCACTCTCCTTCGGGCGGAGCGACATTAACTCTTTTGGATGCAATAAATCTGCTAACTTACCTCCAACTTTTTATAGGTATCTTAATAAATATGCATTAGGAAACCGAGTAATATCTCTAACAGTTGATATCTATTGCTTTCAATTAGCCTGCGATGATATTATAGCCTCTGCCCTGTTTGCAATTTGTTGGAGCCCAAGATTTTTTTATTTCATTCTAAATTTGGAGGCGTATTTGTCATTTTATAACTATACTAGTCGAATGCCCGGTGTTGCAAGGGTATTAAAAATCAGCTTATAAACTGACAGACAATGTAGTTGCCTGCTACTTGCCATTAGCATGGCACATTGCCAAAGACTAATTTGAGTATGCTACTATTCATATTGCTAAACTCACAAATAAGAACCATGAGAGCAAGTTTTAGTGTTATGGGTATCTTAACGGACATACTGACTCAAAAGATCTAATGAGTAGCGTAGCTTAATTGATAAGATAATTGCCTGGGGAACAGGAGGTTTCCAGATCAAATTCAGCACGAAGCAGATATTTCATTCCTAAATTTTAATGGCTGTAGCTGGACAGACAGTAGGGCATTGAGATATACGATCATGAAGTTCCCGGACTGGTTTTCCTAGTCAAATATAAGACCATGTGCAGTTGTTTTGATTGTTTCATGTTGCTAAGCAGCACGGAATTTCCCCGTAGCCAAAGTTTCATGCTTGTAAGAGCATGAGCAGTGATGTTATAGTAGGCAATGTCATGGGCATTTTGTAATGTTCATCAGATTTTTCCAAAATGAATGATGTAGAAGAGCAAAACGTTTGTGTAAAACTTGGAAAGTCCGGTGCTGAGACACTTTAGATGTTACGGACAGCTTATGAAGACTATGCCCTTAAGAAAACAGCATGTTATGAATGGCACAAAAGATTTACAGAGGGTAGAACAAGTGTTAAAGGTGATGACCGCATGGGCAGACCAGCAACTTCAAGGACCAATACTGGCACAGACCTTGTGAGGCAGCAGGTGATGGGAAACTATACGTGAAATATCAGCAGAAAGTGGGCTTTCTTATAGTACATGTTATCTTATTCTCATTGAAGATTTCGGCATGAGAAGGATCTCTGCAAAGATGGTACCCAAACTGCTCACTGACAACCAAAAAGAGTTGGTTGTTGTATTGAAATAAAAGATGCTTAAGCACAAGATCCTGAATTTCTTTCAAAAAAATGAGTGGATGAAAAGAGGATGAAAGTTGGGTCTATGAATACGACCCAGAGACCAAATCACAAAGTTCTCAATGGAAATCTCCTGGCTCTCCTAGGCCTAAAAAGGCTAGAATGTCTCACTCAAATGTGAAAACGCTGCTGATAACTTTTTTCGACATCAGAGGTGTGGTACACTCTGAATTTCTGCCACATGGTCAAACTGTGAATCAGCATGTGTACAAAGACACTCGGATGAGACTTAGACACAGTATCAAAAGAAAATGTCAAGATTTGTGGCACTCAGGCAACCTACATCATGACAATGCCATGTCTCACACCTCTTTTATATATTCAGTATTTGATATTTGGTACATCAGTATTTGGCAAAAAATAAGGTGACTGTAGTTAACCATCCCCCTTATTCACCTGATTTAGCGCCATGTGGCGTCTACATATTCCCCAAATCAAATTGACTATAAAAGGTAGAAGATTTGACGACATACTAATGATTCAAGAAAATGTGACGAGACAACTGAGAAGTTTCACGGAAAGTGATTGCCAGCATTGCATGAATCAGGAGAAACACAGATGGGACATGTGCAAAGCAAGCTCAGGCGATCACTTTGAAGGAGACAGTTTAAATTAGGTAAGTAGGATTAATGGTTTTTGTGTACTAAGACAATTCCTGGAACTTTACGATCACCCCTCGTATAAACCACAAAACCTCTAATTGAACGTCACCTTCATTTGAACACCACCTTCAATTGACCGCCACCCTGAATGAAGAATTGAAAAATAGAGCTCCACTCTAATCGAACGTCACCTCCATTTGACCGCCACTTTGACATTATTTGATCTTTACGAACCCACAATATTAATTGATCAGTAGAAACGTGTCCGCAAAATCGCATTAATAATGAATCGTTTGTATCAATAACAATTAATTCTCTCGTTGCCAAATTCCAAAGCTTATCGTTTTTTTTAGTTAAAAGTTTGAAAGCAACACCATAGAAATAATTAATAACTACCTCGAACTAATAGTAGTTCCTTGTTTAATGCGGTCTTGATACGTCGAAGTACAAGTATATAAAAACGGTTTACATTTATGATGGTAGATCAATTACTAGTTTAGGCCAAAGGCTACATTTAGTGAGCAAAACTTTTACTTTCGCATATGTGCTAAATGCAACTGTACAAGTTTAGCTCAGCCAATGAACTGTTTAGACGCTAATGTCAACTAGTTCAGCAGTGCAGACTAGTTCAGCAGTGCAGAAGAAGAGTGAGCCAGAAGATAATTTGCAGACGGTAACTAGAAGTTGTTCGTTCCATCGAAAGCAACAATCAGAATGCAGTTGGCCAAGCAAACGATGCAAATATTTTTGTTTTAAAAAACGTTAATTTTTGTTTCTGCATGTAATATAAGTATGGTTCATTTATGTCACTCATTCATGAATATATATTTATATCATTTGATAGATTATTATTGTATAACTTATAAATATGCAGATTTATAGCATGTTATTTAATAGCATCATTGCTGCTATCTTAACACGGCTTACAATGGATCAATGCTCATAACTCCACTTCTATCACATATAAAAAGCTAGTTTTGGCTGCACACTGTAGCAAACATATCAGTGAGTGCAATGAGCTTTTATTCAACAATGTTAAATATAGATATAAAATAAAAATATGTCTTCAGATTTAAAATAAAATAAACATTGAAAATGCCAAAAAATTGCAAAGAAAGACACAGGCTACATCATCGCAGGTCAATTGCAAGCAATCGATATCAACTGGTAGAGATATTTCTTGATTATATTATGTTTCTCGATGCACATTTATTAAGAGATCTTTGACAAGTTGGAGGTAGGTTAGCAGATTTATTGCATCTAAAAGGTTTAATATCGCTGCACCAAAAAAGAGAGCAAAATATAGGCGACATTCGCTTCGCCCGTAATAGGGCTAAATGTATCTTCCGAAAATTCTGATGAGCTATTTGAAAAATACACCGCCAGCCTCTATTTGAACAACGCCTCCAATTGACCACCTCTATTGAGGAAAGGTTGAAAAATAGAGCGCCATGGCGTTCAATTAGATGTTTTACAGTAACTTCAAGTCTGGTCCTACCTTCCAGCCTAAATCCTCGAGTTGACCAGCAGAAGCAAAGATCTGCACGATTGAACGAGGAATCATGCCCTCCGTCTCCCTGGTCATCATGTCTGGACCCTGCATTGTGTACGTCTTCCCTGAGCCAGTCTGCCCATAGGCAAATATGCAGACATTGTAGCCATCAAGGGCACTCTAACAATAAAAGACAAATAGGAAGGAAGGATGAGTGGTAATAACCTCAAATTTACCAGCTAATAATAAGCAAAAACATTTTGTTTTTGACGATTTACTTTTTGTAGGTGAACCGCATGTGAATTTTGTAGACAAGGTTGGATTAAGAGATGAAGTACTAGTAGGTGAAAGTTGGTATCGAGGGAAATAAATTGCATGCAGTTCAATCTACCTCTGCTACAACCTACAGACAAAAGACCTCGAGCAAACTACCTGCACAAGCTGAGAGATTTCAGCAAAGACCTCTCCTTGACTTGATTCTTGCTCAAACACCTTGTCAAACGCAAAGTCAAACTTTTCAGTTCGTCTCAGAGTCTCATTCATAATGCTGCTTTCATTGAGATTGGCTGGACGTGTAACTGTCATCTGAAAATGAAAAAGCTACAGTCACACATTGGGCCTGCCAACTCTTATACTGCTCTTGTCCGTCTCACATCAACAAGAACGTATAATCATGTAAATACATGATGCTGTAAATGTCTACCTTTTTATGGTCAAAATCTGGAAAGTTAAAAATTCCCTGCGAGTCTTTTTCAGAGCTTATAGCTGGTCGTACTCTAGCAAACACGCGGATGTTTCCCTGTAAAGAATAAGAGAACTCATTGAAAGCAATTAGACCCGTTACTCCGGTATATCTCATACAACTTTTGAAAGCCTGCTCAGCCACACCTTTAGCTCCTGGATGGTGTTGTGGAGTTTTCTTCTCTCCATCTCGTGTTCTCTTTTCTCCCGCTCAAGCCCTCGGTTGGTTTCCTCTGATGCCAACAATTTGGCCTCTAGTGAGCTAATATTTTCTACAACATAATCTTCACTATAATAAGAGCTGCGTCCTTCTGGTGCCACACCAATGGTAGAAAAGAATTGTCTCACACAGGAATCAAACTCACATATTCACGATTCAAAGTCAAACACACTACCCTGCATCACTTGATCACCTTGCTGCATCAAGGAATAATGTAAAACCTGTATTTGAACGCCACCTTTATTTGAACGCCACCTCTATTTGAACGCCACCTCTATTTGAACGCCACTATGACAAAAGAGTTGAAAAATAGGGCGCCACCTTTTAATCGAACGCTACTTCTATTTGAATGCCACTTTTATTTGACCGCCACTATTTGACATTACTAATCTTTACGAACCCATAATAGCAAGTGATCAATAGAAAAGTACCCACAAAATGGTGCTAGTAGTGACTTGATAACACCAATAACAATTAATTCGTTGTTTCTGGTCGTATCGATGTCCATTTTCCAACTCAAGGTCTTTAGGTTGTTTCATTAAAAACTTTGATTGCAACACCATAGAAATAATTAGAAAAGTAACTGTATCAGGCTACATCCGACGTGCATAAAAACTGCTTTAGCAATTACGATGCTTTGGACGGCTTTTACGAAGCAAGCATCCAGTTAAAGGTTTATTATCATTTTCGCAAAAAAGTTTTTTAGATAGCAACGGGTAAAAGTTTTGCTCTGCTAAAAAATTGTTTAGACACTAATATCGACTAGTTCAGCAGTGCAGAACAAAAGTTCAGGTCAGCAGATACTATGGAGGGTATTGAACAGCTAGAAGATAATGAAATAGTTTCATATGACAGCAACAATCAGAACGTAACCTGTCAAGCAAACGATGAAAAATCTTTTGCTTCAAAAATGTTAATCTTTGTGTCTGCATGTATAATAACTATAGTTTGTTTATTTCACTCATTCTTGAATACGGTATATATATTTGTAGCATTTGATAGATTCTTATTATAAAACTTATAAATTTGCATATTTGTAGGGTATTATTTGATAGCATGATTACTGTAAACTGAACTCGGCTTACAATGGATCGATGCGCGCAACTTCTGTTCTGTTGCACATAAAAAGCCAGTTTTGGCTGCAAACTGTCACAAACATATTGATGAGTGTAATAAGATTCTATGCAACCTTGTTAAATACAGTTGTGAAATGAAAATATGCCTTCAAATTTAAAATAGAATAAAAAAACTTGAAAGCTCAAAAAAATTGCAATGCAGGCTATATGATCATCGTAGGACAATTGCAAGCAATAGTTATAAACTGGTAGAGACATGTATCAGCTTCCTTGTGCATATTTATTTAGCTATCTACGACTAGTTGGAAGTTAGCAAATTTCTTACATCTAAAATGGGTTAATGTCACACCGCCTGATGGAGAGTCCAAAATATGGGCAACATTCGATTCGCCCGTAAAAGGGTTAAATTTATCTTCTCAAAATTCTGACAAAGTGTTTGAAAAATATAGCGCCACTATAAATTTGAATGTCACCTCTAACAAAGCGCCACTATAAAAGAAGGTTTGAAAAATACAGCGCCACCCTTTATTTGAATGTTACCGCTAACAAAGCGCCACTATAAAAGAAGGTTTGAAAAATAGAGTGCCACAGCGTTCAAATAAAGGTTTCACGGTACTTATGCATATACATTCATACCTCGACATACACGTGCCCCAACATACGAGAAGTAAGAATCAGTAAGCTAAATTAATTAAAGTTAAATTCAAAGTTTCTGATATGTTACAAAGGTCTAGTGCACCAAACGTGTTGCTGTCAAATCTCTCTAACAACCGCCATTAGCCACGACATCTGTCTCGAAGAAAAGAAGTCCATACAATGCTGGACCTAGTAATGTTACTGAGTGAATTTACTGAATTATAACAATTAAAAACCGGAGATGGGCACTCGAGTTAAGATGCCTGCTCGAATAGGCCTTAAGGCTCATCTCACAAATGAATTATATCAATTTTCAGATATCTTTTACTGTAGAATCAAATTGACTTGGCACATCCTTTCAATAAAAATTGAATCAGCTTTTTACTGTCACTATAGATGAATTGACTCATCTGTGACAATTTACCAATTGCAGTTTATTGTTGTTATTTTGATATAATGCCTTCAGTCTATTTTAGATAAAAATTGATAGAAAACTGATTTTATTTGATTTAGGAGAGTCGAATTGATTAATTGAAATAAGGATAGCTGGAGAATTAATAATTGAATTGTGGTTATGCAATGAATTGTGAAATGAATCGATTCATACACGACATATGATGCAACGAAATTTAAAACTGAATTGCATCGAGTCATTTTTAAAGGCCTTAAAAATATCTGTTGAAAACAGAGATATTTTTCCATTGTAATATCATGTTTCAGGTATTTTTTCACAGTATGGGGAACAGATTAATTTGTATTTAGTTGCTTTATATTGGAAATAGTGCTTTGAAATTTGAGAAAATTGACATATGAACTCAATCCCAGAATGCATTAACCTCTTATGTCGACGTATGATTGAAGTTATTACTCATGATGATCTCTCATAGCATCTTGAACTGCCAGCGTACTAATTAACAATAACCTATCATACGAGTACGATAAGTGTGCAACCTTCTACATAACCTAATTATAGTCCTACTTCTCAAAAATTGAAACAGGATGAAATAACATGTACCACTCACTGATACTGCCAGACTTCCACCAGCCGAGCTCTGCCGGTGTTTCTACGATTTTCATGCATGTATAAAAGCCAAAAGTACCTGATAAGCTTTCTATAGCACTCGCTTTCTCTTTCAGCTCGAATTGATTTTCTTTCTCAGCAAGCCTCAGCAGTGATCGTTCTTTCTGCAACAGCCGTATCTCTCCAGACATTTGTTCATTCCTGTGTATTCAAGAAAACAAGTTGTCATGTTAAACAAGGCGAGCTGAAATGTTGTAGAGATAGTGTTTGTAGAGATAGTGTTTGTAGAGATAGTGTTTGTAGAGATAGTGTTTGTAGAGATAGTGTTTGTAGAGATAGTGTTTGTTAAGTAAAGCATTCAAACTAGATTACCAGGACAATAGTCTCCTAAGTGATGCACAGCCAAGTTATAGCAACCAATCCCCTGAGGTCTTCAACAACCCTACCAAATTAGGAGATTGAAAAGGATAATGATTGACATGAGAAAACCCACTCGTCTGTCAACCTCTCGACATTCTTATTAGAGTCAGCGAGATCTTTTTGAAGCTTGCTGACTTGTATTTCAGATTCATGCTTCAGCTCCTTTAGCTCAGCGAGCTACAATGTAAATACAGAATCGCATTATCTCAAAATAACTTACCTTGTCAACGGATAAAACAGCAGAATCAAGTTACCGCTACATCTAGACAGTGGATGAGGATTCAATCCAATAATGCAAGAACTAAATAGCCGATGACATGAAGAAGTGAAATCAGGAATCGATGTGACCAAACCTGTTCAGACAGCCTTGTCTCGACGCTGACTATCTCTTGTGTTTTTTCCACGACAAGTTGCTGTCTTTGGTTTTCCTTGTCAGCGAGCTCGCGACGGTACGTTTCCTTAAACTGTTCAAACTCTTCCCTCAGATCTCCGAGCTGTCCCTTTGTGTCCCAAGCTGCCCTCTTAGGCCGACCTGCAGGCTGTAGAAATGAAAAAGACTATACACCATACAGGCAAAACACTTCTTTAGGCTACTCACAAGGGTTAGGAAGGATATTACTAGAACAATAAAACGTAAACCAAATGTCATGGTGCTTGAGTTACATGGTGTAAACCAGATCAAAACTCAACAACTTGGAGTTCGTATTCATGCAATATAAAAGAAATGTATGAAAGACAATAAGGAAAGGTGCGGAAAGATGTTAACCATTATAATAATAAAAAGACATCAGCTCATCGGAAACAAGAAAAAATGGTGAACCTTTGTTGGGGCAGGTTTGCTCTCCTTGGCGGGAGATTTGGAAAGCTTTTTGGTTGTTGACCCTTTTCGACTCGACCGCTGAGTTGCGGATGACTTTGCTGTTGAACCAACTAAAAGAGAGAATGCTGCACAGTTGTAGCCTCATATCTTATAGGCATTAAGTATGATCCTTAAAATATGTTTAGTGAAGACAAACTTATAAAACAGAGCATCAACCAAGAACCACAAGTAAGAAACATGTTAGAAGACTTGATCTAGATATGTGAACTATCTGAACAATATGGATTGGTTTATTGGATTACCCATCCCTCGATTCGACACAATAATGTTCTGAGTTAAATTCCAATGTCTTACAAATTTTCTATTGACTTAATAAAATTGAATCTACAGGAACCACCATAAGATCTTATCTAACCAAACAGCATAACCTCGTTGAAACAGACTTGAATAGTCATACAATACGTACCTGTGAACAGAGGTTTGGTATTCTTTGTATTTACAGAAGAGGAGGAATTTGATCTGATTGTAGATGGTTTGCTTTTAACATTTACGGAATTATCCACTGAACCTTCAAATATAATGAAAGAACTGTTTTGTAGCGAATGAAAGTGTGAATAAAAAATAGAATATTGCCAAATATGACTTTGCAAGCTGACACTGTATGCTTGCATAAGTAGACAAACATTAATTTACCTGCGCAACTTTCCAGTTTCACCCTTTTGTTTGCACTTCCCTGCAAAAAACAAGAGATAGCGAGCTGATTTTATCAAACTAAAATCGAATAACTCACAAAAAATTTGCAAACCTTAGTGACAAATTTAAGGAGCATACAAATAGTCATCTGTCAAGTCTCATGCAGAATACTTACCCCAGAGCTGAATATCGGTTGGCGCAGTCTCGAAGTTGGCTTGGCTTTCTAGAATAAGAAATTAGCTATCTTTTAGACTATGGTCGAGGAAGTGAGCATATACCCAGTTACACTGTATATCAAATTTAAAAGTCGTTAGATATCAGCCAGACCAACACTTAAAGATACCACAACAGCTAGAATTATCTTCTATAAAACACAGCGCAGCAGATGAGAACAGGCTCTGACCAGGCTCCAAATCTAGGGTCTCCAGAAACAAATATGTTTATTGTTTATTGTCATGCTTATATTATTTTGTCTTTATGAATATTCAATACTCGCCTTAACGCTTTCCCTAATGGACCACCTTTGTAACGGCTCACCTTATCACCTATACAAAACGTTGATCGCAGATAACACAATTAACATATTCAACCAAAACTTTGCAACAATAAAATTAGGATATTGGGTTATTATTTAGCCAAAAACGAACCAGCCAGTTTTTTTACTCAGAAACCACAGCTAAAAATCTATGTTCAAAATTTGGCTATAAGAGAAAGGCTAGTAAGAAAAAATTGTAAACAGCGGCCTAAACTTATTTGTGCTAGTGAAATTCTTCAACATTGGATCTAAGATATTTCTGATGAATATATTTTAGATTAGAGAATTTGCATCGAAGTCTACATTTTAAACAAACTATAAAAAGAAGTCTTTTTATTTTGCAGCCGGTTTCCCTATACTACAACAAATATTAAACATGGCTTTTGTTTACAAAATTCATTGTTTCATGTGCAAAAATTTTGTTCATTTCAAAAAACTGCCAATCAAATCTCTATGACAGAAACTCTAGCTTTTGCAGGAAAAATATAGAATTTTCTGTGTAACCTAATTTCGTTCGCACAAGACAAAATTTCAAAGTGAAGGAGTTAATATTTGTTATACAAACAGTCATAGGGCTGAGCTAATGAATGTAGTTAAGTTAGATTGCTCAAGTCAATTTTTTGTTAGGAATTCATTTTGTCTATTTGGGTGACTTGAACCAATTCATAGAAGTTAGGATCACCAAAGAATTGAGAACTGAATTGCGGTGTTTCGCAGTGTTTCTCACACGATCTATGCTGCAAAAGAATTTAGAATGGAATTCTTTATTTCTTGAAGTGAATTGAATCGAGTTATTTTTAAAGCTTTGAAAACATTTCTAGTAAAAAGTTCACATGAATAATATTAAATATGTAGCTATATTTAGCAAAAATGACTGCCCAGTAGGCCAGGCATCCTTTATTGACAAAACCCTAAAACCCTTATTAACAATCTGGAGTGTTCAGAGGGGAATCTAGCGCATGCTAAGTAGAAGCAAATGAACAGAAATGAAAACCATCATTGGCAAACTTATTACTGTCAGTATTGTACTTCTGGCATATCATACACATTTATTATAAAACACAACCATTGAACATAAACAGCTTCTCCAAATAATCTTCATTCCCCTAAGTAGCTATATTTTATTAAAGATCAAAATATTCACCATGTCTTACTCTGTTGTGTAGTAGGTGCAAAATATGTGGAAAGGTGATCCCAAGCTCTTAAAAGCTCAAAAACGAAAAGCCCCCGTAGATTAGAATCTGTTTATTTATCTGACGTAGTCATTACAGTTTGGTTATCGTCTTGTCACGTGATGTTCTCACGTGAATTGAAAGGCCGATAAAAAACTCAATATAAAACTTATCGTAGCACTAGTTTATGACAAACACTTCGGGTTTTACCGAAGACCCCGTATCAAATATAAATGCTCGCTACTTTACAGTTTTGTTTCGGCTTGGTCTAATCGTCAAGTCGTAATCTGATCATGTGACCCAATACTTCGAAAATAATTTTTGCAGCACTTTTCGATTATCACAGGTGACCAACAGGCTCGTCATGATCATCAGACAATGATATGTACTCTTTCGAGGAAAGGTTAAAAAATTAAATGAATTTTTACGGAAAGTTATAAGCTATCACTGCTAAAAGTGACAGCATTACAATGACTATAAAACAGACGCGTAAGAACAATAGACATGGTTTTATTGAATGCGTGAAGTATATTTGTGAAAATATTTCGACGAATAAGGTTGCATGAAAGTGTAAACAGAAACCATCCTGTAACAACTACTTCCATTTAAGCCGTTTTGGAAAGTGAATCCAAACTACGGCAGTCTCGTGTGGCTGCGATTAACTGTTCATTTTTTAGCTTTTAAGAGCTTGTAATCACATTCCCATATATTTTGCACCTACAACACAACAGAGTAAGACATGGTGAATCTTATGATACCAAATAACTGTAATGTGAATTTTGTTGCAAGTCAACCTTTAAGTTTGGAGTTGTTTCTTCACAAAGATTTCAAATGCTTATTCAAATAAAAGTTTCATTGAGTGGCACTAATCAATTTAGTCTCTCAATGAGGGTTTGAAATATCATTTCAATTTAGATAACTCAAAAACTATTCTGTTCAATATATATTGCTAGAGTGAATACATCTTGAACAGTTAACAGTATATTGAAGACTCTTAACGTTTCACAAATAACTGCAATAATCAACAATGTCCTTGAAATATTATCCAGGGGCTGAATGACTTTCATTTTAAAATTTCGCATGAAAAGTTGATCTGCAAATGCTTTGGTAAGAGAAAACACATCATAACCTATATATATCTTTATATATATATATAGATATATATATAAAAATATATAGATATAATGATACATATATATAAATTTTTTTTTTCAGAATGAAGAAAAACGCCATTCCCTCTCTGAAGCATAAATTGCAGTGTAAATTCAAGCAAATGGCAGCGCAGGCTTTAAGATCATCGTATGTTTAATGCAAGCGATAGTAGGCCTAAGCGACTGATAAAGCCAATATTTGTACTAATGCATAGAGCTAGTACAAAATGATGCTATACGGTTCATAAGTAACTCGAAAGGGTGTGGGGAAAGTGTTTCGGAAGCAAGGAACCAGCTAGGTATAAAATCACTGGAAGACAGGCAAAAAAGCCACCGAACTGTCTGCTCATTAGAATTCTTCAGAATGAAGAAAAACACCAATCCCTCTTTGAAGCATATGATAAAATCAACCAAGACAGAGAAAATATGACAATAACAAAAGGAAGAGCCTCCAGAGGAGAACTTAACTCCGTAACAACAAACAAAAATATCTACCACAATAGTTTTTTGCCTCGAACAATTCGAGACATCAGAGGGCACACAACCAAAACTCAATAATCCTAAGCAGCAGTGTACTGCTCTCCAAATTATACCCTGACTCAAAACAAACCCAATAAATAGAGGCTTCCCTTTAGATTTAAATCGCTAAGAAGTTCTACCTCGTCTGAGGTAAGAATATCCTGTTTCTAATTACAGATGAGCCCAATGGAAATGTCTACAGAGCTTAATGTTGCGTCTAGGTTAAAGACAAACAAAATTAGAATAAATATCAACCAATAGGATAAGCATTCGTTCCATTGGCGTAAATGTTTTTTCTAAAGAGCGCCAACATTCGTTATGCGGTCAGCTTAACCGATGTTTGTTCGAAATTCCAAAGCTAAAATAACCATGCAACGCACCAAAACTTCTAAAGATATGACAGCACATCGGTTATGAGCAAAATTATGTTACAAATAAGCGTAATGCGAATTAAGTATTCTATATTAGGCGTACTATCTGTGCCCGGACCAACAAGATTGTTGTACCATCACTTAAACTGTCACACGTTCTACCTTAGGCCTACACAGGCAAAAACAATTAAGCCTGTTCATTGACGTAAAAACAAATTCTATTGCATAACAAAAAGGTAACAAAAAAATTAGAGTTACCTCCATCATTTCTTTTCACCTTGAAGAAAGCAAACTGGTTAGAAACGACAGTCCCTTTTCACTAATTGCGATCCTTCATGGTTTTCAGCAATGTACAACTAGGAATCATATACAAAGATAAATACAGATATGCCATACACGCACTATAAATCAGTAATGTGGTATCTAAACAGGTACATAAAAGTAATATCAAATATATTGTTTAAAAATAGCGTAGTGTGTGTAGTTTATTTTCTCCGAGGCCGTTCTACATTTTCAATAAACCCACCACGCGGATGTATTGGCCAAAAAAAATCCAAACTGACCAATAGGATACGAAGAAATATATATAGCGCTACCCGATAGAAGTAGATAGAATCCTACTGGACGGAGAGCTAAATCAACTCGAATCCACATATTCATTTTGTTGGAAGAACGTTTCATCCGTTAATCACTGTGCATACAACAACCTGGCGACAGTGCTGGAAATTTCAATAGGCATAACCATCGTTTGTCTTGACTTCTTAAAGCACTTAAACCGTACATTCCTAACATATTATTTTTTTCTCATAAAAATCAAAATATAAAAAGGTAACTCTGAAACACTAACCAAACAGCAATACTACAGATATATGATAAAAAATGATGGATAGCATCAATGATGTACAGCCCCCATGGGGGGCCAAAAACTGCCAAACGGGATCCTGCTTGAGATACATGTTGGAAGTTTGAGGCACAACTTTAACTTTTCAAAGAGCAAAAAACTTAATAAACTGAATTCTAACAGTCCAACTATTTTGGCTTGTGCCCAATAAATGAAATATTAGTTTGCAAACTTGAAGCTTTTGCCCAAAGAGATTTTATTGTTTTAATTTCTAATTATAAGTAATCCTTTCTCACTGGCTAGACTTGAAAAAGTATTCATTCATTATTAGAGACGATGATTGGATTAGTATATTTCACAGGGTTTTTATATTTCATCAGTAAAGAGATCGTCATATCACTTGATAAAACCAATTGAAAATGAAATTCACTGTTGTACTAGGATTTCATGTACTGTAGTTTCAACTTGAGCTTTGCCATCAATTTACTACTGTGTCCTAAATAAACTTCCACAGCTGATAATTACATTTAATTGCATTTCTACCGCACATGAACCACTAGGAGCGTAAAATATTATGTTTTTCACCAAAAATAATGAAAAAACCATAATAGCCGGTTTTTTCACTCTGGTTTAAATCACTCAGTTTGGTTTAAACTGAGCCAACCCTGCTTATATGCTAAGACTTACAGCCTACTTAGCCTGTTGATCCTACTGTTGTTAAATGGATACATTGGCTATGTACATTGGGAGAGCGCATACCTTAAAAAATTTCGCTTTTTAGTGGCGTTATGATATCTGGGTGGATTTTTATCAATTATGAATTTCTACTTTCAGAGTTATCTGTTGAAGATATAGAGAAGACGCTTGGTGATAAGGCTATGAATCATGTAACAGAAATCAAGGACTGGATATCTAAAAGACTGGCCGCGCTACTCTCCCTTCTAGCTATTCTTACGAATATAATCTCTAAAGATCGCCACAACAGTACAGGTGCCCTGCACGCCATGAGACCCAGACACTCTGAATTCAAGTTAAGCAGACTTTCTTATAGGTTCTACTTGAAATACTTAACTACACATCTAGCCCTCAAGCTCAAACCTACAACTCTTCCTAACCTCATAAAGACAGACATCAACATCGACGATGACACTCGCTCAACCTTGCATTATGTTGAGGGATATTTTTTAGAAAAACTCTCTAAAATTAAAATGACAGGTTTACATGACACTTTAGAGGCATGGACATGCTCACCTAATAATGCAGATTATGCTCAGTGGACAGAAATGCAGTCAAGGGGTGGTAGGTTTATTATATGGTAAGATATGCTTTTTATGATTTGCTTTTGGTTATGGAATGTCTTTGCACACGTTTTTTGACCCAAACATTTGAATCAAACTTTAACATCAGAGACAAGCTATTTTCTTTATTAACTCAGGACTCTAACTTGATTGATTTGTGAAAAGATCAAACACACTTAATACATTCACAAGATTCTGATATTTTGTTCAAGTTTTTTTGTATTAAGTTTGCCTCCTTAATGTCCGCATATGTCTCCATGCTTAAAAAACATCATGATTATTTTCAAACTAGCAATAGACCTTGTAAACCATTGGCTAGTTTGAGACAAAATCTCAATGCCAGCACACATTTGTATAGATATGTATATACTAAGCCTTGCTATCTAGTGATTTTTTGTTACAAGAATAAAAGTTATAATTCAAAGATTATCTAGTTAATATTAGAAGAAATGAAAGAAATATTGTAACACAAAACAGTTAGTTTGGTTTTAACTAGTGATACAGAAGAAACACCATACAGACATGGTAGGACAATAAATACAAATGATTTGTGTTCACATGATCACCAAGTGAATACAGCCACCAGGTTAAGAAATGCCAAGCAGGTAAGATAATGAATACAAAGTATAGAATGTTTGGTTGAAACAAAAGCACCAGGAGTTGCAGGTCACCAAGTAAATATGGTAAGAAAATGTATACAAAGTATAAAATACTTGGTGTTGAAATGAGCACCAAGTGGAGCAGTCCACCAAGTAGGCCTAAAGAGACACCAAACAGACATGGTAAAATAATAAGTACAAGGTATAGAATGTTTGGTTGAAACAAAAGCACCAGGAGTTGCAGGTCACCAAGTAAATATGGTAAGAAAATTTACACAAAGTATAAAATACTTGGTGTTGAAATGAGCACCAAGTGGAGCAGTCCATCAAGTAAAGAGACAACAAACAGACATGGTAAAATAATAAATACAAGGTATAGAATGTTTGGTGTTGAAATGAGCATGAAGTAAAAAACACCAAACAGACAGGGTGAGATAATAAATAAAGGGCATAAATTAGATAATAATGCCTATCCAGGGGGTAAACCAATGCCAGCGATTGCAATAAGATTAGAGTTCATAGCAATGTGACCTTTTTTCTCTTCTTAGGTGTGGTGAAAGAAGAGAGTCATGACATACAGCTTGCCTTGTAGCGGGGCATTGTTACATAGCTGTGGTTTGCCTTTGGAATGTATTCGTTACTGGCAGTAAGCCTTACTTACTCTTATGTCATTGGCTGTGCCCTTTTTGTCTATCTTGTGTTGTTTGAGATTATGGTATGAGTAGGCACTCACTTCTCACTCGCAGTGGTACAATAAAGTCATATAGTGTACAGCACATTTCAGCTCAAGCTATTTCGGCATTATGACAGTGAAGCTTTCAGATTTAGTACAGCGTTATGAAGATAAAACTAGTGGGGACTTTGGAGAGTGGTGCGACAAACTCGAGTTGATAGCAAAGCTCCAAAAAGCAGAGGATTTGGTATCATTCTTGCCGTTATTTCTTTCCGGGCCAGCATTTGCTGTCTATAATCAGCTAGATGACAGTACTAAAGGCAATTATACGAAGCTAAAAGAAGAGCTACTCCAAGCATTCAGTGATAATAGTTTTAGTGCATACGAACAGTTACGAACACGAACATTGGTCGATGGGGAAACTGTGGATGTGTACTTGGCCGATTTACAAAGGTTAGTGGCCTTAATTGGCCAGACAGAACCGGAACCGCTCTTAAAATGCGCTTTTGTTGCTGGGCTACCCGATGAGATCACTACCCAGCTAAAATCTGTAGCATCTGTGGAGAAGCTAAGCTTGACGGATCTGGTTAGCCAAGCGAGAATGATGATGTCCAGCAGAGCAACAGATTCTGGTTCTTGTGCTATTGGCTATACAAAGAAGGACAGTACTTGCTACGGATGTTCTAAGGTTGGGCATACCTATCGCCAGGGTGGTGCGAGCAACCGCAACAATGCAAGGCGGCAAGTTCAATGTTACAGATGCCAGCAATTTGGTCACATCAGCCGACACTGTAAACAAGAACAGGGAAATGACAAAGGGGGAGTATTGTTGCTGGATGCTCCCCCTGCCCTGAAGTAAGCAGAATGTTACCATTCAACTCTGTTAAAATTCAAGGACATGACAATGTGGCATTAGTTGATAGCGGATGTGAACAGTCTGTTATCCGCCAAGATTTGATTCACCGACTAGGGTTACAATTGCAAGGGCCACCTCAGCTAATGACTATGCTAAGCGGACATGTTGGTAAATGTGCGGGGGAAGCATTATTACAAGTAACAGCCGAGGGTCAAACAATTGAGCTAAAGTGTCTCGTGGCGCCGTATTTGGTGTGTTCCATGATTCTCGGTATGGATGCCATTATAAGACTTGGTGGCATGGTGGTCTCCCAGAGCTGTGATGTGAGTTTTATGGCATCTACCAGAGTGATCAATGTTGGAGTACTTGAAAATCAACAAAAGTTACTTATGAACAAAAAGGAAACAGTAGTAATCGACGACAAAGACTTTAACGCTGTCTTCAATGGCTCAAAGTGGACAGTAAGCTGGACGTGGTTAGCAAAAGAGCCTGTGTTGCAAAACAATTGTGCCGAGTATCGCGTCGCTGAAGACAAACAGAAGGCGTACGAGCTGGAAGTAGAACAATGGATTAACAATGGATGGCTACAGCCTCACAATGAGAAATTACATGGAAAGGTAACAGGAGTCATACCGCTAATGGCTGCCGCCCAGCCAAACAAACCAACCAAAGTTCGCCCTGTGATGGACTATAGCAAAGAATTAAACAGTTACATTAGCAATCATCCAGGGTGTGATGTGGCACTGTGCCAGGATAAAATAAGGAGTTGGCGTAAACTTGGTGACAATGCATGTGTTTTGGATTTAAAGAAAGCTTACCTGCAGTTACATGTACATGGAGACCTTCATAGGTTTCAGGCTGTGAACTACAAGGGTAAGTTGTATGTCATGACTCGAGTGGGGTTTGGGTTAAATGTGGCTCCAAAGATTATGTCAGTTATACTACAAAAAGTTTTAGCGTTAGACGAAATTGTGGCCAAAGGTACTGATCACTATGTCGACGACAATTTTGTCAATGAGGCTGTTGTGTCTGCAAAGCGAGTGCAGCACCATTTGTCAAGTTTTTGGGTTAGTCACAAAGGAACCTGTACCATTGTCTGATGCACGGGTATTAGGGTTAAGGGTGACTACAAATGGTGCTGAAGTGAGATGGTCGAGAGATGGACCCTTGCCAGCGGTTGGCACTAAAGTTACAAAACGAGAGCTGTTTTCTGTTTGTGGCAAGCTAACCGGCCATTATCCAGTAGCGGGCTGGCTGCGCGTGTCATGCAGTTATATGAAGCGTTTAGCAATTGTAGTTGAGTGGGATAGCGACATACCAAATGATGTGGTAGGGATGCTTCATGAGACATTGAAATACACAGAAGAACATGATCCCGTCGGAGGTGTATGGATGGTACCAGGCTGTGACCATGGAACAGTGTGGTGTGATGCTAGTAGCATTGCTGTTGGGGTTTGTATAGAAGTAGGTGATGTTGTGGTCGAGGATGCGTCTTGGTTAAGGAAAGAGGATGATGGAGCACACATAAATGTAGCAGAATTGGATGCTGTGGTTAAGGGATTAAATTTGGCCATGAAATGGAACCTGAAAAGATTAACTGTAGTCACCGATTCCAAGTCAGTTTATGCATGGGTGCAGTCTGTTATAACGGATAGTCATCGACCGAAGGTTAGCGGGTTGTGCGAAATGATAGTGAGGCGTAGGTTGGGGCTAATTGCACAGCTGATTGATGAGTATGAGGTAGAGTTAACCATCAAATTGGTTAACTCATCCAGCAACAAAGCTGACGTGTTAACCAGGGTGAGGCAGAAATGGTTAGTGAATACTACTAAAGTAGCCAATGTAGCAGTAGTGGATAATGCCGCTAGTTATGACGATGTGAGGAAAACCCATGACCTGCACCATTTTGGGATCGACAGAACCTTGTATATTGCTGAGCAAAGGTTAGGTAAACGGGTGAGCAGGAAGGCTGTAAAAAACATTGTTGAAAATTGCCCGGCATGTCAAAGGGTGGATCCTGCCCCCATGCAATGAACTAAGGGAAATTTGAAGGTAGAAGGAGTTTGGGAACGGCTTGCTACAGATATATGTCACTACAGGAATGTATCATACCTAACTATTATAGATTGTGGTCCAAGCAGATTTTCAATATGGGTAAGACTACAAAATGAGACAGCAGATGCAGTGTCACTTCAGCTAGCTCGCCTGTTTAGAGAAAGAGGGCCTCCTGTCGAAGTGCTTTCAGACAACGGACCCTGTTTTCGTGGCAATCGTTTTGAGTCATTGTTGCAAACATGGGGAGTAGAACACATATATAGTTGTGCATATCGTGCATCTGGTAACGGAATAATTGAGCGAATCCACAGGACAATCAAGCGTATGGCTGCATGCTCGGGTGGTAGTATCAGTGACATGGTATTCTACTACAACAATTTACCTAATGCTGAAGGAGTGGTGCCGGCAAAGAAGTTATATGCGTATGTGCCTAGGCTGCATAGATTAGTTGGAGAGGGAAATGGTATGCGACGACAGCGAGATGTGACCTGTAACCCATTTAGAGTAGGTGATCAGGTATATGTCAAGCCAGCAAATGTAAAGTGCACATCTGTATGGAAGTTAGGTACAGTGACTGCACTAGTATCAAACACTGCTGTGGAAGTTGACAAGATGACTCGTCATGTTGCAGATCTGCGTCACGCTTGCAGAGAAAGTGAGGACGACGATAGCAGGGAAATTGAGATTTTCCAGAATGATGAATGTATAGAAGCAGATTTGGCAAATGTTGAAAGGCATAGTGATTTGGCCGTACGCAGTAATAGTCACCCGCCAGTATCGGTGGTAGATAACACAGTTACCAGTAGAAGTGAAACACGAGATCGTAGGCCGCCAAAGTGGCTAGCAGATTTTTACGTAGAGTAAAAGGAAAAAAGGGTTTTGTGATCTATAGGATCAGGGGGAGCTGTGGTGAAAGAAGAAAGTCATGACATACAGCTTGCGCTTGTAGCGGGCATTGTTACATAGTTGTGGTTTGCCTTTGGAATGTGTTCATTACTGGCAGTAAGCCTTACTCTTATGTCATTGGCTGTGCCCTTTTTGTCTATCTTGTGTTGTTTGAGATTATGGTATGAGTAGGCACTCACTTCTCACTAGCAGTGGTACAATAAAGTCATATAGTGTACCGCACATTTCAGCTCACTAGGGTGAGTTGTATTGTCTACTTTTGTTGGTACAGCTTTAAGTACCCCGCCTCGACAATTACCACTTGTTGATGGTATCTGGAGGTCTCTGGTGATTGAGAGATTACGCTCATTCAAAGAGTAGGAGGAAGCTGTGAGAGAATTGTTGGTGTCTCCTTTGCTGTGTTGGCTGGCGAAGTATTGTTCAATGTTGTCTTGGCAGAGCAGTCTTTCTCACAGTATGTATATTCTGCAGTCATTTTCAACCAGTAGCTATTTGGCTAGCATCACAAATGATCTACCTGTGGTAAAAATAAATGAATTCATAGGTATTGTGCTCCTCCAAGTGTTTCTCAAACAGCTGAGCATTTTGAACCTTAACATGACTTTCATAAATGGTAAATAACACCATTGTAGACATTGCTAATCTAGTACAAACAGATCTGATGGTGGGTCAATGAGCCAAATACTAGAAAAGACAGTATTCGACAGGAGCAGAATAAAATTACTTACAGGTAATCTTCCATCCAGTGATGGTGGGACTGCTCAACAAACAACGTGCTCTCTCCTTATCACTTAGATCAGAGACACCGTCAACCTCAGCTGTCTATCCATCTAACCATGCCAAGAAGCTGTCTTCAAGCCACTAGAAGAAAAGATAATCTGACACAACAAGACATCGTTATTTTTTGTTTGTTCTGATCAGTAAAAGGCTATCACATTATGTTCAACTTACTTTGAAGCGCTTATCATCCAAGGATCTGTATGGTTTTCGCCACTCACACCTTGAATGTATGCCCTCACCTCTGTATCTTACATTTAAGCAATCAAACGCCTAGTTGAACATCTCTATGATCTCTATAGTAGATGACAGCTCAGGGTCATTCATCTGCCGCATCCCATTGGCAACAGATTGGCTAAGAACCTGAAAAAAAACAGTTGGATGTAATGAAACAATGACAAGTGATATCATGGATTGATAAAGGCGATTTGACTTTCAAATTGCAAACTGTAATAAACTTCTTGGAGTCAGTTTCAGCAATGGCATTAATGTTTATAACATTGATTTCAAGGCATGCGGATAAATACTGGTAGGAACTGTGTCCAAGCATCGTAAACCAATCAAGCAATATTATTTTCATCAAAAATTGCTGTGCGCATAGCTTTGGCACTAAGTTGTGCTGTGGTCACATATAAACTTATTATATTTACCTGTGCGACTAGGTTAATCCTCATTCTAGCATATGGGTTGAGCTTGACATGTTGAGCTGACAACTTATGCAGGTGAGTGAAGCTGGTATGACAGAGGGTATGCTCAAATAGGCCTGTAAAGTGGCTCCATTTAACAGACTTCTTATGAAGCTAGAATGAAGTAAATAAAAGAAAACTGTTTTTTCCTACAATGCGACAATGTTTCAGTTTTAAAGTTGGAGGAAGATGGGTGATTCAGTGGCAGCCTTAGGACATTTAAATGAAAAGGGTTGTCGTCAATGATATAATTATATCAATGCTATCACCCAGCAATTATATAAGATTGGCCTATTATAATAATTATAGTTGAAAAGTTGAAAAAAATTGCAAAGATAAAACATTAATTGAACATTAACACCTAATACTACTGCTAAGATTAGGCATAATGACAAGGCATAAGAAAAATTGGAAGGAGATGAGATTAAGAAACCACATTTTATGTAATTTGTCATGTCTCCAATAAAAACAATGTAATTAGTGACTGGCTCCACAATTGGAAGCTGAAAGGATTTATGATGTATGGCTTGATTCAACACAGTGTTATAACAATAATATTATGACCATAATAAGAACACTGTGATTGCTTTTAGAAGACACGAGAATTAATATCTAGTCAAGTCAGTGCCGCTAAAGATGAGTGACAGTGTATGTCTATTGGGATGTGCAATGTATAATTTAAACTAACTCATCACTAGGTTTCTACTATTGCAGTTACCATGGCTGTTCTCGATGCAATTCCTAGTTGTCTTCAATAAGTGGGGAACATCACTGACAAAGTAGACGGTGCGCGGATGTTGTGCAAAGATGTTAATAGTTCTGTGGGTAGCTTTGGAGATGACTCAATATCTGTCTCAAGATTGCCCAGAGCTGAATTTAAACTACCAATCTCTACAAAACCTATAAGTTCTCCTGAAGACTTCTGGTAAACTAAACCTTCTTTGATCTTGACTTCGTCATTCAATAGGGTGATACTCCTCTTACTACCTAATTGTTCACTTAATAAACTAATATTGTCATTGTCAATGCCATTGCTTAAAGCTTCTGTAAGATGTGTAGGTTTTCAATGTCGATTCTGCTGGTAACGAGATTAATCCAGAGCTATGCATGTATGTATATGAAGATGAAGAATGTGCACGGAGTGTCAAAGCCCAACGAATTATCATAGGGTGCCATTTCATACTTTTAGAGCTTTTAAGTTTAGCTTGTTTCACTTGTTGATTCCACAATAGCTCTTTCAACTCGCTGTCAAACTTTGGTCCTTTATTGCTATTAGTCATTTTGCAGTTTTACAGATATCATTGTCTTCATTATTATCAACACTCACCCCTACACTGTCCATATAGTTTTCAAGTCGCTGCCGCCGGTACCTTTTTTTGTCAATTTTCAGTTTGTTAAGTTCTTCACTCTGATTTCTAGCACAAATTAAGAGCTGATCTCGTGGCAGAGACTGCAGAGGAGCATACGAGGTAGAAGCGGTTCTGGTGGCTTTAGCTGATTCACTTTTGGTATTCTTAAGTCGCTTAAGTCTTATCCTTAGGCTGTCTCTATGTCTGATACAGTTTGCACACTTTTGTTTATTGTATAGTACATAACTACAGTTCTTGTGCCTAACAGTCTTTGAGATAGGGTCTAATATCGATTTATCCCTTGATAAGTCTAGCTCATCGAAACCTTCGTTACCTTTACAGACGTGAGTATTCATAAGTTTTGATAGTAGTTGCTCGATGTCCTCAGCTGTTTTATACATGATTGGCAATCCTAGAGTTGTAAGTGTTTTTAGAGTTAGTTGTTTTCTGCATATAAATAGTGTGTAACTATAAGAGTCTGTCAAGGTTATTTGCTTGAGAATATCCGTCTCGTCACTTGATAAGTATATATATTTTTTGTCAGCTGCTTTAATCCAATGATGTTTGAAGAAGATAGAGTCGATTGTCTGAATGTCAACAGATGGTGTTGTTAAAGGTGTAACTGCAGCCACCCTTCCGGAAGGTTTATATCCCTTTCTGATGACTCTATTTTAAAAAGATTTACTTTTAGAATATGGCATAGTTGTAGACTAGTATAATGGTCAAACAAAGATAAAACAGAAAGTAGCTTGCCTCAAGATGCAATCTATCGGTATAGCCAAAGCCTGGCTAAGCTGCTCAGTTGTGCCGAACAGTCTCTAGCAAAAAGAGTTGATACGCTAATATTAAAAAATAAATTAGTCACTACTGTCAATCACATGTATATTTTTTCTACAACTAACTCACCAATTAGCTAGCAATCAATGAAAAACTATACTGACAAACAAGGTCACAAAAATCAACCAACTAGCTCCAACAGTAAAGGTCAACCAACTAGCTCCAACAGTAAAGGTCAACCAACTAGCTCCAACAGTAAAGGTCAACCAACTAGCTCCAACAGTAAAGGTCAACCAACTAGCTCCAACAGTAAAGGTCAACCAACTAGCTCCAACAGTAAAGGTCAACCAACTAGCTCCAACAGTAAAGGTCAACCAACTAGCTCCAACAGTAAAGGTCAACCAACTAGCTCCAACAGTAAAGGTCAACCAACTAGCTCCAACAGTAAAGGTCAACCAACTAGCTCCAACAGTAAAGGTCAACCAACTAGCTCCAACAGTAAAGGTCAACCAACTAGCTCCAACAGTAAAGGTCAACCAACTAGCTCCAACAGTAAATGTCAACCAACTAGCTCCAACAGTAAAGGTCAACCAACTAGCTCCAACAGTAAAGGTCAACCAACTAGCTCCAACAGTAAAGGTCAACCCACTAGCTCCAACAGTAAAGGTCAACCAACTAGCTCCAACAGTAAAGGTCAACCAACTAGCTCCAACAGTAAAGGTCAACCCACTAGCTCCAACAGTAAAGGTCAACCAACTAGCTCCAACAGTAAAGGTCAACCAACTAGCTCCAACAGTAAAGGTCAACCAACTAGCTCCAACAGTAAAGGTCAACCAACTAGCTCCAACAGTAAAGGTCAACCAACTAGCTCCAACAATAAAGGTCAACCAACTAGCTCCAACAGTAAAGGTCAACCAACTAGCTCCAACAGTAAAGGTCAACCAACTAGCTCCAACAGTAAAGGTCAACCAACTAGCTCCAACAGTAAAGGTCAACCAACTAGCTCCAACAGTAAAGGTCAACCAACTAGCTCCAACAGTAAAGGTCAACCCACTAGCTCCAACAGTAAAGGTCAACCAACTAGCTCCAACAGTAAAGGTCAACCAACTAGCTCCAACAGTAAAGGTCAACCCACTAGCTCCAACAGTAAAGGTCAACCAACTAGCTCCAACAGTAAAGGTCAACCCACTAGCTCCAACAGTAAAGGTATGCAGTAACTAAATCAGTAAATCAACAATCATATTTAACAAAATGTGTTTCCACTCTAATACCACAATACAGAGTTCTAATACATAACAATATAGTGTCCTGTTTGTTGTTTATTGAATCTGTCACCAATGGTATACAGTCCCCCTGTATATCATTGCTGTCACTAAACATTTCTGATCCAACGCATGAGTTTTGTTTACTCGTTTACCAGGTGATGGGATTACAAAACGGGAAAACACGACTCGCTGTTATCGTTTCATTAGCTTATTCAGTCAGTAGACTCCGCGGGTCACAATAGCAAACCTTGAATTTCTACAATGTAGGGGTAATACCTAACCAAGATAATGGATCCATGCAAAATAAAACATTTCAAACTACCTTTTTTTACTAATTTTAAAATTGGTAAAAGTTGTAGTATATGCTTTAAGTTGAATATAATTTACCCAAAATTACTCGAACAACGGCCTTTTTTCCCTAGTTGTTGATTAATATTTTGCCACCCCTAATATAAAATGACAAAATCTTTCATCGTAGTCACATTGTTTTACCTGGCCAATAAGATGGGACAGCAAGCAAAGCTGTGCAGTGCAGTTTTCATACTTAAAATCTAAATGCAAAACCGAAATTGAACTATTTTACGATTGTGACTATTAATATCACAAATGCTTGCGAATGGCAACTGACTGATTATAATGGTGACAATATTGAGATACTATATTTATTTGACAACAAAATGAATTCAACAGATAAGTAAAATAATCACTATAGCTCATAATATTTGTAAATTTACAAGGTGCTTTATTCAGCATATTTGTTTGTTCGGGTGTCGTGTTCGGGTTCATCCCAACAGAGCTCCATATATATATATATATATATATTCGAATCTGTCCAATACGCCCGAGGGCATTATATGAACATAAAATTTGAGATAAAATGATTGATAAGAACGCTAAAAACCTAATTTGTTGCAATACCAAGATCGTATTAAAAACTGAGGGAGTCATCAACGCCCTGACCCACAACATTCGGTGCCATTCTATTATAAAAAGAGTGCTTATATTGGTCTATCCTAAAATGTGGGTGGACTACTCCATGACGGGTTTGGTGGGATGGGTTAAAAGAGATATAGTTATTGAGGTCTAGATCGTATAGACCAAACACAATTCTTTTTAAAAATTTCAAATCCAAATCTTCTCTTCTATCTTTTAGTTCTTGGATGTTATTTACACGCATGCACTCTGTGACACTATCCATAGGCCCGAGTCTGAAAATCCATCGAACCCCCCGTCTTTGAATTGTTTCTAATTTGTCAGTTAAGCCTTTTGCGTGCGGTGACCATACCTGACAGGCATATTCGAGTAATGGTCGAACAATTGTGTTATAGGCGACAATTTTTGTTGATATGCTTGCATTAAAAAGGCAGCGTCGGATAAGTCCGAGTGCCTTATTACTTTTCTTAGTAATGTTTAAAATATGCTCGTGCCACTTGATGTCGCTTTGTATGAAAACCCCCAAATATTTCAGACCATTCGCCTGTGGTATAAAAATTCCGTTCATAAAAAGTTTAAAATCTGGTGTCGACCTGCCCACCTGCATGTGGATACACTTTTCTGGATTAAATGTCATGCCCCACTGTGTGGCCCAATGCTGTAATGCTGTAACGTTAGTCTGCAAAGCCAGCTGGCTGGTGTTTGTCAAATCCATGCACAGCAGAGTATCATCGGCATACAGTCGACAGTCAGCGTCTTTCACACAGAGTGGCAAGTCATCGATGTAAAGAATAAACAACAATAAACCATCATTAAACCCCGCCCAGATGAGAGCCGTTGGCTATCCTTGGGGGGCTGTATATCATTGGTTCCACCGTAATCAACTTGATCTTGCACGGACTTGTTAGAGTAGCTGTGCTTTGAGCTGAACATTTGAGCGTTCACCAGGCCTGCCAACTCTCACGCATTGGGCATGAGAAACACGCAATTGCCTCATGCCTCACGCATCTCACACCCATGTCACGTAATTGCCCCTTTTACCCAAGCAAACCTGTTTTTTGCCCCAATCTTCAAGTAGTGTGGCTTTTGTGAAGGTTTGAATAACTTTTTTGTTTTGTTTTTGCTTGAGTCTTTGTAGCTAGTCAACGATTTAACATTTCTCTTTTCAATATGCCTGTACCAAATATTGTTTTTGTACACTATGAAAATTTACTTCACTTATCAAATCCTCGCGTTTTCATTGCTCCCAAAATAGACTCTCACTCCTTTCCGCACTCCAGGGTTGGCAGGCCTGGCGTTCACCTACGGGATACCTTGGGCTATGAAATGAAAATGCATTTAGGTTTTGTTTTAGAGCAAAATTAATTACCTCCAGTGTATGCCTTTTATGGCATTCCAGTATTAAACTATGCACACGCATATGTTCACCTATGCGACATATGAGCTATACAGATTGCGCAAAATACGTATCTTGAAGCTTAGGGTATAGTAAAATTGCTGTGTTTCTGTTTGCTTCATAAAAATCTGCCCATCTAGAATACTGAGAAGGCTCAATCACAATGAAAATACATCACCTTAACGTAGCTCGCCACCAGTATCGAGATAAGCTAGATCAAATCAAATGGCATGCAAACTTGTCTATCAGAGTTGTCTGCTCACTTTACCAACAGGTGAACTAGTCTATTTGTCTAGAATGTTCTATTATCTACCCAACAGGAATTTCAATCACTTTTCATCATAACATCGTTGCTTTATTTGATATCTATCTTTATCCATTGCAATGTATGGAATGGTAGGATTGTTTACTCAGGAGGGAGAGAGGAGGAAGATGTGGAGAGTGGATGAGGTAGACAATTGTGGCAGAAGGATGATGGGGAGGGTGGGAGGCAAGAAGGATGAGGGGTTGTTACTACTCATTATATACCTGAAGATCATGTGGGAAGTTGAATATAGACGGAATTGTCTCTGACTTCAAATTCTCCCTCCCATCAAGGACTGTTGTAAAGATGTCAGATGGGAAATGATCAGAGCAAACTTAAGAAAATTCCCTCGGAGTGAACCCTTTGCGTCTTAATGCTTTTGTCCATGCCACTGAAATGACTGGATCAGAAGGAAACCTGCAACCAACTTTATTCAAGTATGAAATACTTGAGTAAAGTTGAAAATAACCACCTGTTTGAATATTTGATATGATGCCTATTACATATGTAAAATATTGCTAATACATGTGGTAAGATTTGTCAAATTCTTTCAAAGAGTTGTTGCTGCAGCCAATTGCAACACAAACGTTTAGCATGGCTTTGTTTAGAACGCCAATTAAATAAAGCTGCAATTAAAACAATATCGTCAATGCAGTAAACAGTAAAATTAGAATGATCTGTTTTGAAAATTTCTGCAACTGCTCAACCTTTAATGAAGTTGTGAGGTGAGAAAAAGATACCTCTACTCTCAACTATGTAGAGAGGAAATCTTGAGCAAAAACCAGAAACTTGTAAAAAAAGAGAGCTGTTGATAACTGTCACCATCTCACTCAATGCTACTGGATAACTGCATGATCATATTGTTCAGACAAATATTTTATTTCTTTTTAGCAACAACTAATTTCAGCTAAATGGGAAAAAATTGTGAAAATTTTATTTATTTACCAATATTATTATTATCTATCATTTATTCACCATTATTACTGTATTTTTATTATCAATAGTGCAATAAGTGATACAAGTAATGATTCTGCCAACCAATGAAAAGCGTAGGACTTGTGTTGGTGAAAAATGTGAGACAGCAGTAGTTTGTAACAGATTCTCGTATTATTCTTACTATTGGTTATTATTATAGTTTAAGAATGTAGTTATAATAGCAATAATATTAATTGTTGGTCTGATCAATGCAAATTGAGGAACAGACAATAAATAACTTAATAAATACATAAAACTGTAATTATTTTGTAATAATAATGATGATTATTATTATTATTATTAACAACAATAATTTAAGGAACAACAACTAGTCAAACTGGTGTGAAGTAATAAAAAGTGTTAGTTGTTTTGGCTGCAGGAGAACTAGGCTCCAAGAGGTTTTGTCTACAGGGGATTTGAGGGTATATCTACCAGAGTTCCTACTGGAGTAATGCCTACTTCCTACTGGAGTTGTGTCCTAACCCTTGTACATATACAGTTGTTGTCTTGTTCTGCCATTGTCTTAATGCATGAGTTGTATATAAACACTACAGTTTCAAGTTAATTGGTTTATTTGTGTTATTATTTTGTGGAAACCAGTCTAGCACTACCATCAAGCGCTCCAGCTGAAGGATCAGTAGCCCGTCTTGACAAACTGTTGTTTTTGTGGAGTTGTCTCTCGTCGAGCAGAGCTAGCAAACTGCAGTCACAACACGCAGTGCAGCTGATGCATCAGGTGCAGTGCGTATTGTGACAAACTGTTGTTTTGCTCGCTTCGCCCGATGGGGGACAACTCCGCAAAAAACAACAGTTTGTCAAGACAAGCTAAATCAGTGGTTCCCAACTACCTTGGAGCCATGGACCCCTGAACTCTTTATCTAAAAGTCATGGACCCCTTCATAAACATCATAATATATGGTGTTTATAACAATGCATTTTAAATTGGCATACATTATAAATTAGAATAATATAAGAGTCAATAGATTTGACATGTTTCTATTTATTTACTTACATAAATCAATACTATACTAAATTGCTTTGACGGTTAATTTTCAGTTTGTTAGTGAGATAGATTATACTTCTTGTTTTTCACCAAATTCTCAATCTTTGAGGAAATGGTTGACAAAGCGCATCGCATGTCATCTTCAAGTCCCAGTCGGTTTTGTTGTTTCGATTTGAGATCAACCATGGACGAGAAAGCGAACTCGAAAAAGTATGTAGACACAAATGAGAGCAAAGTTCGAAGGGCGTGTTTGGCTGTCTGTGGATATGGATGAATCATGGAAGGCCAAAATTTTTCAATGGTATTTTCTTCATAAACAAATGGGCTGAATAAAGCCCCTTGTAAATTTACAAATATTATGAACTATTATTAGTGGTTATTTTACCGATCTGCTAGTTTCATTTTGTTGTCAAATAAATATAGTTGCCAAAGATTGTCACAATTATGGTCAGTCAGTTGCCATTAACAAGCATTCATGATATTAATAGTCGCCATTGTGAAATGACCCAAATTTGGTTTTACATTTAGATTTTGAGTATGAAAACTAAACTTAACAGCTTTGCTGCTGTCCTATCTTATTGGCCAGGTCAAACAATGTGACAACGACAAAATACTTTGCCATTTTATATTATAGGTGGAAAAATATTAATCGGAAACTAAGGAAAAGAGGCCATTGTTTGGGTGATTTCGGGTAAATTATATTTAAATTTAAGCATATACTAAGACCCCTACCTATCTGAAAATTGGTAAAAATAAGTAAGTTGAAATGTTTTATTTTCCATGGATCTTACTTAGTATATCGCTGAAATTGAAGAGGGAAAGCGAGAATTACGTGTTTGCTGGTTACAGGTTGTGTTGTTTTGTACTACTAACTGGAAATCGGGTACTATCCAGCGATTGACACTCATAGGTGATAAAAGTCTAGACTCAAAAACCTAACAAGACAACGCAACCACACTGCGGGAATTGCATTAGCCCGGAAACCCAGGGAAGCGCAATCCCAACAGACTTTGATCATTAAACCCCGACAATATAATTCCGTCGTCTATTCTTTTAGGGTTTTATATCATTGATCTAACCACTATGACAGAAATAGCTGTAAATATCTAGCTAGAAAAACCAATACTGGCACCAGCCTGTGGACCCCCTCAAAACCTCCTGTGGACCCCTAGGGGTCCATGGACCACCAGTTGGGAACCACTGGGCTAAATGATCAGTAATTAGTAGCACGCACCATCAGCTGAGCATAGTAGCCAGCTCGGCTAAGAAGACCATAGAGTTATCTCCCATAGAGTGATAACTGTGCCTTCAACAACACTAGCGTTTCCAAACCAACAAAGAGCGTTTAGGCCACGCCCCTTTTTTGTGCTAGTCAATCGTAGTGATTGACAAAACAATAACATCAGCCATGGGAATGATCATGAATTTCCTCAGTTAAGATAGTAATTATTGCTCATATTAAAGAAATGATAATTATAGTTTATTACTCTAATATATGCTTATTATTTAAAGCAATTCAATACCTACATGCCTTGCAAAGGCACTGAATAGATAGTGTTAAGTAAGTGAGTTAATGCAATCAGTTACTCCAAGGATATACAGCCCTCACACATGGGGGGGCTGTATATCATTGGTTACTCATAGATAAGATAGATAGTCATACTGGGGTTGTATGACATTGGTGTGATGGGAAGCTAATCGACTGCCATCAACTGAAAGTATTGACACTGTATGGTGATAGTGATTCATTGACACCACAGTTCACAAACAGCCTTTGCATGTAATATTAGATTTCAATACATATCAATCAAATACATAGACTAGCTTGAAGCAAAGATGTCCACTAGTTAGTGGACATCTTTGTTTGATGTAAGCAAGCAAAATGTTTGAAAGTTAGAGTAGCAAATGTTGTTATATGTTAGATAAAAATAAATTATACTTAATTATACTAAATTATAATTATTTAAAAATAAATAAGACTTTTTTATTACTTTATTTATTAAATAATTTTTCATTGCAATCATAGCTAAACAGATTATATTTAGCCATTACTTGCTAATTATTTCACATTTACATTTAAACACATTTGCAGTTTCATTTTTCTTCCTAATTCATTTTAACAAAAAACTTCTTTCATGATATGAAATTTAAAGTTGTAGTTGTTTGAAAAAGCTTGAAAACATTTACAGTTGTTTTTATTTTCTCTCTTCTCTTCATTTATTTCAATTTCACAAAACACTTGTCATAATATGTAGTTTGAAAGTTAAAGTGGCAAATGTTGTTATATGTTAAATAAAAATAAATTATACTTAACTATACTAAATTATAATTATATAAAAATAAAATAGACTTTTGCATTACCTTATTTATTAAATAATTTTTTATTGTAATCATAGCTAAACAGATTATAATTAGCCATTACTTGTTAGTTATTTTACATTTAAACACATTTACAGTTTTATTTTTTTTCCTAATTTATTTCAACAAAACACTTATTTCATGATATGAAATTTAAAAGTTGTAGTTGTTTGAAAAACCTGAAAACCTTTACATTTGTTTTATTTTTTCTCTTTAATTCATTTGAACTGCTTAAAAATATTTTCTCATGATATGAAGTTTAAAAGTTAGATTGGTAAATGTTATATAAAAATAAATTTTCTGTCCAAAGACTTTTTTATTACTCGGGCAGTACAGCTCATAGTTGATGGCAGTCGATTAGCTTCCCATCACACTAATGTAATACAACCCCAGTATGACTATCTATCTTATCTATGAGTAACTGATTGCATTAACTCACTTACTTAACACTATCAATTCAGTGCCTTTGAAAGTCATGTAGGTATCAGGGATTACGTGTATGTCACAATTTCCACTTCCATAATTCATTTTCATATTATTTCTATTTCCATAACATTTCCCTACTTCATTTCCATATTATTTCCATTTCCATAACATTTCCATAATTCATTTCCATATTACTTCCATTTCCTTAAAAATTCCATAATTTATTTCCATATTAATTCCATTTCCATAACATTTCCATGATTCATTTCCATATTATTTCCATTTTCATAAAATTTTTCATTTCCATAAAATTTCCATAATTCATCTCCATAATTCATCTCCATATTATTTCCATTTCCATAACATTTCCCTACTTCATTTCCATTTCCATAAAATTTCCATAATTCACTTCCATATTACTTCCATTTCCATAATTCATTTCCATATTTATTCCATTTCCAAATTATTTCCATATTTCTAAAATAAAATTTCCATATCCATTTCCCTAAAATTATGAAAATATTTATGTTTATGGAAATGGAAAAGTAAACATTTCCATAATATGTTTAGCCATCCCTGGTAGGTATTGAATTGTTTTAAATAATAAGCATATATTAGAGTTATATAAGTTATATATATTAGTTATATAAACTAAAATCATCATTTCTTTAATATGAGCATTAATTACTATCTTAACTGGAAATTCATGATCCTTGTTTAACCCTTCTCGTGGCGGATGTTATTGATCTAGTCAATCACTACGACTGACTAGCACAAAAAGGGGCGTGGCCTAAACGCTGCTTGTTGGCACCGAAAACGCTCGTGTAGTTATCACTGTAGGGGGAGATAATTCTATGAATGGGACCAAGTCGGCACGGCCGAGGCCAGACCAGCTGTTACGTGCAAAGACGGCTCGGTTAGCTCAGCTGTACTCGGCTTTGCTAAGCCGGCCCCATTATGACTTATACGGTATACCAGTACTAGAGCTTAGTCACGTACGCAAGACCAGTCGAGTGTAAAGGAGGCGGAGCCAGCCAAAAGAGAAATGATGTACAGTTGTTACACCATGATAAGAAACCAGATGAGCTAAAAAAGTCATAGATCGCCGGCAGTCTCTTGTATATTATTCTGTTGCGTGCCCACACCCTTAATCACATGTATTAACATGTATCGTTCAAATATGTATTTATCTTATAGCCTTTTCTTCGGTCAGTCTCGGTCGTTTTGATTCTTGTGGAGCAGTAAAAGGGACCAGCAAGTTTCCTTTACATCATTTCAGAGTCGTAATTACAAAGAATGACTTACAAAGAATTATTTGTAGATATAATGAACTTGCAAGATTATATCAAGTACTAATAGTTTATTTCTTCAAACTTCCAAGCAGCCACACAATAAATAATAGCCAATAAAAATGTTAAGGGCCAGCTTTGAATACCTGAACTAAATCACATGGAGCAGAAATGAAAGTTGACTGCAGTTTTTGAGATCATTTCTAAGGCGGCAGGATTAAAATAATACAGAAACTAGCTACAGTATGTCTATGACTCTGTTCACTTGTTGTATCATCGTTATGGTGTCGTCATGAATGCTGCGCCTTTGGATGGCTGCAGCTTTTGAACTGTTTCAAAGGTCTCCGCGTTGCCTCGTTCCAAATCATTTAGGAGCTGCTCAGCAATTTTGTGCCGAGCAAGTCTTCCATTTGTCTGCAACATCATGAGTATTTAGTGCTACTAGCTGCAATTATGGTAGGGCTATTTGTGTAGGAGTTGTTCCCACGTGATAGCTCAAAAACAAATTAGTGATTTCATATCAGGATAAAATTAAAATGTCACTGAGAACAGCAGTTGTGTGTGAACACCGTACATCGAGCTTGATTTCTTCAACTAAGAATACAATGATATAATCGTTGGTCCAGCTTTACAGCTGAGAGCAGATGTGGCCAGTGGCACATATTTCTTGATGGTTTTCTAAGGGCAACACTGGTCACAGCAAAACTTCACAACTAAACAGAAGCTGGTTAGATAAATATTTTGAATCAATTAAATATTGCCAAAACATGAGGAATTGAGTGAAAATTATAAGTAAAGAGGTATTTCTTGTATAACAAGAACCAAGACAAAGATAACAAGACAACAAGATAACAAGACCATCGTACTTTGTATGGCGCACGCAGCTCAATTTTATGAAATTTGGGTAGATGGTTGAAAATTTTGATAGAAGAATAAGGCTATCTTGACTAATAAGTATGATTACAGGGCTACTCACAGATTTAGGCCTTTGTAGTGCGGAGTTGTTACTTGCTTCAGTAGCCTGCGAGTATGTCCTGGTTCTGCAAGGAGCAGCAGATAGTGCTCTCACAGACACAGCTCGGCTAGGCATGGCTACAAAAAGAAATTCAAATCGATGTCTATGAACTAAATTTATACAAAGGCATTCATGAAACAACCAACTAAAGTGAGTATAACTCAATGCAGAAACAAGACAACTCCAAACATAAAAATGTAAAGTCATAAAACAAAAGTGTAAAAAACATCTAAATGCTAAATGTTTTGAAATGCTTTATTGATCAATGAGTAGAAACTCACAAGATGGTGGCGCTCCTGGAGTTATCATTCCCATAACAGTGTGTGCTCTTACTCCATGGGGATCGTAGCCACTTTGATCATAGACCTTTGCCTGTAGCTCATCAACACGATGAAAAGCTCCCAGCTTCAAGTTTCTAAAAATCACGAGCATAGATTTTGGCAAAATATGAACAGAGTAAATGAAATGGGAGTAGGTTCCTACAAACATAGAGTGGGTTCCTACAAACAGAGTAGGTTCCTACAAACGCAAGTTACAACTAAATGTCTATAATCAGAAATAGTGTCACTATTCACCCACCAGTATGTTTTACTAAATAAATACCGTTCGAATGGAAAACAAGACAACTAAAAGTACAGTTGATCAGTGTTTTTTTTACCGCATTTAAGGTCGAGGTCACAAACCTTTCATGATTTAGCTGCTTTTTAATCAGGTTGACATCCTTCTTAGTCTTCTCCTGGGTGAGCTGGTGTAGCCTCTGGTCCTTTTCTTGTTCATAAGCCAACCTCTGCATTTGTAGCTCCTTCTCTTCAAGCTCTTCCAACTATGACACAGAAGTTTAGATATCAACTATTGTGCAAAAAGGAATTATATACGGTATATAACATTTGAAAATACAAAATGCTGAAACTAAATTATGTAGGTTAACATGAAATATAAACAAGTAAAAGCAGCTTCGTCAAGATGAAAATAAAAAACAAAGTCAGGATGCAAAAGATATAAGCTGTCTACATCTGATGCTCTCTCATACCAGTTTTTCAACGTTGGCAGCTTTGGCGAGCTCCAGCTGTCTCTGGTTGGCAGCTTGTTGCATAGCAGCATACAGTTTCTCCTTTCTGGTCTTCATCTAACAAAACAATTATGAGTTGATGAGGAAACGTAAGGTTTCACTGATTCTACATTACTATTTACAGTACCTCCAGGCAGGTTCTTTATACAAATAGAACCATACATAACCTCTTTTTTCAAAATCCCCACAAATTCTTAAACTATCCCCTTGATAAATTTGAAAACTATGTCTATAGTGAAAATACCTCCTTATCCAGTTTTTTCCTCATCTCTCCAGCCTCTTTCTCGCTGTCTCCTAGAGCCCTCCGCAGCGCCAGTATCTGCTGCCGAAGAAGCACGATTTCTTGCTCAGCAAGCATCTGCATCTTAACACTTTGTTTCCTGTTGTTTTCACTCGTCTCCTCCTTCTCATGCAGCTAGAATCAGACAAAGATTAAAATCACAACCTAAGCTGTTCTTTAAACTCATAATGAATATACTCTTGCCGAAAAGAAAATATTTTGTCAAAGTAAATATTAGATGAACATTTACTCAGCTGTTTTCATCACAAAAAGCAAATAAAAACTAGAGACAGTTTTACACAAAAACTTGCTAGTCAGCGACTTGTGCTATTAGCCAGGGCAAACAAAAGTCAGCTTAATCTGGACATCAAAAAAAGATGTCAAAGGCAAACCATTAAGCTCCAAGGAAGTCTGGACTCCAAGTTAGTTGTACTAGAATACCTTATTGTTAGTCGATTACAATAATTTCGTTTCTTACTGAGTAATTTTGTTAGTTTCTGTTACAATAATTTCCTAAAACATGGATATGTGTTGATTGTTGAGAAATACAACAGATGATACAGTGATAGTTTCCACAATTGATTTCCACAAATCAATCGTGGAAACTATCAATAACATATTGTAATATGATACGTTATGCTAATCGTTAGTGCTCAATATTTTAGTAGTCATTGATATGAGGGCACTGGGGTGTTTACCTTGGTTCTGAGGTAGGATTGTACATGATTGAGTTTCCATGTGCTCATAGACTTCATTCGATAAATAGTTTTCCTCAATTCAAAGGTTTCTGTCCGTAAGTCAGATGTCAGCTGCTCTTTTTTGATTCTCAGCTTCAGTTCTTCTTCGTCTGTCAAAATTATTACCACAAATATGTCTATATGATCAACATTTATTTGCCAAGACTGCAAGTTAAGAGTTGTTTTAAAACCATTCACTAAATGATCTACCTTTCTGGTTGAAATATGCTACGTAACTAGTCATTTTAGACTTTATTAGGTAGTAAAAGATTCATAGAACATGTTTATGTTAGCAGTTCAAGGAAATACTATAACATCTGAACACATTGATTTAAAATTTCCTCATGTACCAGTTCAACCAGCGTGCTTGATATAATTAGTGATCCATAGAATTTCAGAAAATTCAGTTAAATTAAAATAATTGTATGCTGCGCTTGAAGGTCTAGATTTGTTGCATGTTAAACAAATATAATATCTGCCAAGGTTGACAGAGCATTTGAAAAGACCGCTTTAAGAAGTTTTAGAAATGTATTCTAGAATATTAAATTCAAATGAAAGCAAAGAAAGGCCTTTTACAACTGATAATAAATTAACCAGTGCCCTCGCTAAACAAATAGATTTGACTTAGAACTGACATGAAGCTAGACTAGTAGATTACAACTAGCAGACTACAACTAGTAAACTACAACTAGCAGACTACAACTAGTAGACTGCAACTAGTAGACTACAACTAGTAAACTACAACTAGCAGACTACAACTAGTAGACTACAACTAGTAGACTACAACTAGTAGACTGCAACTAGTAGACTACAACTAGTAGACTACATTTAGTAGACTACAACTAGTAAACTACAACTAGTAGACTACAACTAGTAAACTACAACTAGTAGACTACAACTAGTAGACTACAACTAGTAGACTACAACTAGTAGACTGCAACTAGTAGACTACAACTAGTAGACTACAACTAGTAGGCTACAACTAGTAGGCTACAACTAGTAGACCACAACTAGTAAACTACAACTAGCAGACTACAACTAGTAGACTACAACTAGTAGACTACAACTAGCAGACTACAACTAGTAGACTACAACTAGTAGACTACAACTAGTAGACTACAACTAGTAGACTACAACTAGTAGGCTACAACTAGTAGACTACAACTAGTAAACTACAACTAGCAGACTACAACTAGTAGACTACAACTAGTAGACTACAACTAGTAGACTGCAACTAGTAGACTACAACTAGTAGAATACATTTAGTAGACTACAACTAGTAGGCTACAACTAGTAGACCACAACTAGTAAACTACAACTAGCAGACTACAACTAGTAGACTACAACTAGTAGACTACAACTAGTAGACTACAACTAGTAGACTACAACTAGTAGACTACAACTAGTAGACTACAACTAGTAGACTACAACTAGTAGACTACAACTAGTAAACTACAACTAGTAGACTACAACTAGCAGACTACAACTAGTAAACTACAACTAGCAGACTACAACTAGTAGACTACAACTAGTAGACTACAACTAGTAGACTACAACTAGTAGACTACAACTAGTAGACTACAACTAGTAGACTACAACTAGTAGACTGCAACTAGTAGACTACAACTAGCAGACTACAACTAGTAGACTACAACTAGTAAACTACAACTAGCAGACTACGACTAGTAGACTACAACTAGTAGACTACAACTAGCAGACTACAACTAGTAGACTACAACTAGTAGACTACAACTAGTAGACTGCAACTAGTAGACTACAACTAGCAGACTACAACTAGTAGACTACAACTAGTAAACTACAACTAGCAGACTACGACTAGTAGACTACAACTAGTAGACTACAACTAGCAGACTACAACTAGTAAACTACAACTAGTAGACTACAACTAGTAGACTACAACTAGTAGACTACAACTAGTAGACTGCAACTAGTAGACTACGACTAGTAGACTACATTTAGTAGACTACAACTAGTAGGCTACAACTAGTAGGCTACAACTAGTAGACTACAACTAGTAGACTACAACTAGTACACTACAACTAGTAGACTACGACTAGTAGACTACGACTAGTAGACTACAACTAGTAGACTACAACTAGTAGACTACAACTAGTAGACTACAACTAGTAGACTGCAACTAGTAGACTACGACTAGTAGGCTACAACTAGTAGACTACAACTAGTAGACTACAACTAGTACACTACAACTAGTAGACTACGACTAGTAGACTACGACTAGTAGACTACGACTAGTAGACTACGACTAGTAGACTACGACTAGTAGACTACGACTAGTAGACTACAACTAGTAGACTACAACTAGTAGACTACAACTAGTAGACTACAACTAGTAGACTGCAACTAGTAGACTACAGCTAGTAGACTACATTTAGTAGACTACAACTAGTAGGCTACAACTAGTAGACCACAACTAGCAGAGTATTACTAGTAAACCACCCACTTGCTCGCTTCTGCTCTTTAGATTCTTTGTCCTTATCCTTGAAGAGTTTGTTCGCTATGTTCTGGTCAGTCTCTATCAGAGTCTCACTCACCTTCTTGCAGACGTCTTCATAGATTTCTTCTCTGCAACCAAAAATGTGCTTAAGTAGCGCTGATAGAGCTTATTGTCTTCGAGAGCAATAAAATTCCTTTTGTAAAAGTATTTTGTCGATCTTTAGATGTAGTTGCTACACAACGTATGTGTTGAGTATCTACTTGTCTTAGAACACTAAACCATGTTCTATGAACTATACCATGTCCACAGTTGTCCACATTTCTAGACTTATTCTGCCAAAAAAGATTTTTCATTTCATAGAGGATCTTAATAAAAGAAATAATCTAAGCGGTTAATATACAAATAAAACAGAAACTGGCAGACTGTGTTTCAAACTATAAACAAGTTTTTCTGCGTTTTATTACACTTTGTTTAAACTGTGAGAATGTACATCGGTCCCTCGCTACTTAACCTTCCCAGTACAATACCAAAAAGGCAAGCTATGAGCCTTTTAGGGTGAAACAGCCAAATTAGCTTGTTATTTCTCAACTTAGCATAGGTGAATGTTTTAAAAAAAACTATTTCAGCTGCATGATATTGCAGCTGCAATATTCTCATTGTTAGAAAAGTGAAAAAACAAACCAGTTTGTTGTAGAACCAGAAAATTGTTTGCAAGCCAAGCAACTCGGTGAACCAAAAATTAAAAACTTAAGCTATATTTTTTACGTAAATGTAAGCCGGTTCATGATTCATCAACTGCAGATGGTCTTAGATAATAAGGTAAAAATTTTGGTGATGTTACGTTTTTGTTTTCATTTTTCACAGTCTCTCAGAAATCACTGTAAGCTATCTACAGAAAATCGCTCATGAAAATGTTCAAATTATCACTTCTTGTGTAAATGCATATAAACATTCCATACTGCCAGTTATCTAAAATCCATGCCCAACTAAGGAAACATCTAATGCTGTGATTCTTAACCTGGGTTTGATCGAACCCAGTGAGCTGAGTTAGTAAGTCTCAGAGGTGAGGACAAGTAGCAGCGGATGTCACACTGATTAGGAAGGTCATGTTGTCTTTAGGAAAATATATGTAATTTGCTGTGATTCTATGCATTGTACCAGTTTTTTTCTTTGAACGCAGAGATGGTAATGCACAGTTCATTTTGTGCACTAGTAAATGATATACTGCATCATTGTTTTGAATGTGGAAAGGTCGTATTTTATTTTTCAATAAAGAAGGGTTTGGAGAAAGTACATAGGCTCCTATGAAACTAGGGAGGTTCAGCAAGATTCAGAGCCACTGATCTAAAGGAATGCCTCGAGAGTGCTCACCTGTGCTCATCAAGTTTCTGCCTCAGGGAGAAGCAGGCCTGATACAGATTCTGTACAAGTTCATTATACTCATCTCTTTGCCTTTCTCTTATTACTGTCTCTTGCACCAAAGCGTTATTTCTCATCTCAGTGAGTTGAGCTCGCAAAGCTGTCACCTCTGCAAACAGTTATCAACACCTCAAAGCATTTGTAATGGCCTTCAATAGAGGTGATAGCTGTGGATATGACTACGATCTTAAGTCTGGGTTTGTTAAAAAATGGAAAGAGTTCATCTAACTGAAAAGTTGTTTGAAAAACTCTAATAGTCCAAGATCTTACTGATTTGATAACTCTATGAAGGGAGAATAAAAGACATACCCATAATGAGCTCATGGTTTCTGTCAGCTAAGCGACACTGAACCTCTACATCGATGTTGTTTTCGATGCGCTGTAGCTGATCCTTTACATACTTAATTTCCTGTTCTTTAGTGTATAAGAGTTGAGTGTTGACCTTGAGCAGAGCCTCATAGTAACTTGTGTAACTATAAATAATAATTACATACATAATTAGGGCTATTCTCTCTCTGCCAACAACATCTACCTAATCTGCGTGGCTCTAAAGAGTTATCTTCTCTTTCAAGTCATGTGAGAAAAAATGGCTCAAAAACCGGTCTTTAAATAAAATGTAACAGCACAACATGCCCATTTTGTGAAGCATAATTTACTAGAGCTGTTTAATCTATTAGTTATGTATCACACAGGTAGAGCCTAAGAAACAAAATATGTTTACTTAAAATGTTGGTACGATGAAAAGTTGAGCAGTAGAAGTATTGTGAAGATGGTTGAAAGAGACAAACTGAAAGTCGCTAAAAATGACATTGTTCTTTAATTGAGTAAATTAAATAATTACATTAATTTTTGGCTATTTTTTAACATTCTTCAACCTCAAATTAACCATATTTTCTTTGTCAGAGAACATTTGCTCTAAATGCTAGTGAATTTTAGTCAAACAGCACTTCATTTTATCAGTGAATACCTTCTATTACAACAGACGGATGACTCTGTTATGTACTACAGACAGATAGTCAGCTAATAAAGCCATAGATAGTACAACTCTGATGTCACGCAGTCATAAGAGTAGAAACAGCATTTTAAAATAATAATCAGAACAAGTATAACTTGTTAACTGAAAGTCAATCCATGATTGGATATTTGAAGCTCAATTCTTATCATTATTGTGCGTGTGCAGACAACTCCTCGAAGATCGAGTATGATCTCCTCTTTGCTTGCTGCACATAGAGGCTGTTTGTACTTTTAAGAGCACCCAGTGTTTCTGTAATCTTGGCCAGACATGCCTGAGTCAAGTGGCAAGGAAACCTGCATCTGGAGACATGTCAAGTTGCAGGCAGTGATTTAAGGTAAGATGTCATTGCTGTCACTACTAGTGGACTTTGCGGAGAATAAAACTTCAACCTATTTTATCCGGATCAGGGGCTCTACACCCCTAGGCCAAAGCTGCTCTTGAATATTGCTGAACAAGTAGGTAGTATTACTAAAAAGTGTTCATCTCAAGTTCACTCAGTTTTACAAACATACACACAGAGCTGCCGATATATCATGACCAACTTGATGCAAGTCAACCTAATAAAATAAAAAGGCACGAAGTTAACTCTGTAAATATGAAAATGAAGAGCTGGTAATGTACATGTATATTGAAAGGTCACTTCTTACCTCTCGTAGTCAAACTTCTCTCTGGCAAGAATATCAGAGGTGAGACCCTTTATCGCGGTCTCCCAGCTCTGTTTCGAAATGGTTATAGACTCCTCGGTCTCTGTCGCGTCCTTCCAAATTTCAGCAGCAAAATTCTCGGCTATTTCTGGACGTGCTATGGTGAAATTTTCCTTCCAGCTCTGAAAAATTATTTGCGTTATCCAAGATCAATACTTGCAGTGGCAGCGCTGACAACTATTACACAATTTATACTGACTGATACTGAAGTTATAAAACAAGTAGAGTACAGTAGATATGCCTTTACGTAAATTCTACTAATTCGTATTAAATTCTAGTCAACATAAAGAATTATGTAAAATTCTTGCTTCATATTACATAAGAAATTCCATATAATGTAAAGTGTCCAGTCGGTGAAAATTCTCAAATTCAATCCGAATGACGAGAATATCAGAGTTACCTTAAAAATATTGTTTTCTTTCTTGCCGTACTTCAGAGAACAAACGATGTATAGAGGCATATCTATTATATATATAGTAGTAGCCTGAGAGTCTAGTGAGAGATCGGATAATGATGAGCCGCACAATTATTTAGAAATATTTAAAGGCGGTTGACTAGTAAGACTGGTTGACTAGTAACAATGGTTGACTAGTAACACTGGTTGACTAGTAACACTGGTTGACTAGTAACACTGGTTGACTAGTAAGACTGGTTGACTAGTAACACTGGTTGACTAGTAACACTGGTTGACTAGTAAGACTGGTTGACTAGTAACACTGGTTGACTAGTAACACTGGTTGACTAGTAACACTGGTTGACTAGTAACACTGGTTGACTAGTAACACTGGTTGACTAGTAACACTGGTTGACTAGTAACACTGGTTGACTAGTAACACCGGTTGACTAGTAACACCGGTTGACTAGTAACACCGGTTGACTAGTAACACCGGTTGACTAGTAACACCGGTTGACTAGTAACACCGGTTGACTAGTAACACCGGTTGACTAGTAACACCGGTTGACTAGTAACACCGGTTGACTAGTAACACCGGTTGACTAGTAACACTGGTTGACTAGTAACACTGGGGTTAAAAAACAGAAGTAAAATATACTAATATTTATTTAAATGATGCAACTCTATGACTTTATAGCAAATGAGTTATGCTTACTGGTCGCTTCCAGAGATCAGTAGGTAGGGCGGTCTCCTCCCGTCCTCTCTCAGCAAATGCTAGATTCAAATCTTTAGTCAACTTTTTCATAGTTTCCTGAATCATGTGCTCTTCGAGGCTTTCAATAAGCTTCAAGAGTTGAGCCGCTTTCACCTCTATTTCTGACACCTGCAAGCAGGTCAGAATAGGAGAATGGCTGATATCTATGGCAAGTTATGCTGATTCAACATTGTCAGTCACATAAATATCTCTATGAGATGTGCTAGCAGCTTAACCAACTGTAGTTTTGAGCAAAGTTTGACAATTAGTTCGTAGAAGTTAGTCCCTTAGCAGAAGAAATATTCTAGGAGATTGTTGACATAATAAAGATATCAGCAACATAAGAAAGTCAGCTGACAGATTTGCTGCCAAGCTCTCAATAATCTTGATAATATAAAACAGAACAGAGTTCCTTGACATGTGAAACTGCACCTAGTTCAAAACCACTTGTTATGTAGATAGGCTTTGCTGTCAAGGAGATCATATTGATGTTCTTCTATTGATGTTCTTCTATTGATGCTGTATGTCGAATAATAGAGCAAGATCTATTTGGTTGACTAGTTAAAACAAGTTGAGTGGCTACAGCTTGTGATTGTAATAATATTAATGTCCATAAGTCATGGTCAAATGATAGCCTTAGTTCCATCAAATAATTCTTTTTAATGAATGATGTATAAAATGATTCATAATTTATATTATGATATTTATTAAAAATATAACTAAACTGATACTACAGGTTGCTGAGCAGACATACATTAGGGGGCATGATGAGAGGCTCTGTGTCATGAGTTATCCCTTCATACATATCAGAATTTCCTGTTCGTCTAGCTAGGCTTTGCAAAACTGGAAACAATTTTTGTTCTTTGTATTCTTTGCTACAATCAAACAGCAATTTGAATAGACATGTATGGTGTTTTTTATCAGATTACTCCACATGTCTATGGCATTCTAAAAATATCCTCGAAAGAATAACATTTATTCCATATAATCAAACTTGGGCTGTCAGTTACTTGCAATATTAACCACATTGAATGTTTCAGATGGCCTCAGCAATAAAGTTGGTAAAATAGAGTACAGGGTATAGAAACTTCAGAGCACATTTACTAGGATTTCTGACTACCTATAAATGACAACGTAAATGTATTCCAAGAAACTTTTAGAGAGACATAGTTTACTTGAGGCTGAAGCAGCCACAGAGTAAAAAAGGAAAAGTGAATATTACAAAATATTAAAAAACTTCAACAGCCTTGAAGATGCTGAGCTGTAATACGAACCTCATGAGCCTGTACAAGGCAGGGGTGTCAACCTTCTCAACTGTAATACAAACCTCATGAGCCTGTACAAGGCAGCGGTGTCAACCTTCTCTACTGTAATACAAACCTCATGAGCCTGTACAAGGCAGGGGTGTCAACCTTCTCTACTGTAATACAAACCTCATGAGCCTGTACAAGGCAGGGGTGTCAACCTTCTCAACTGTAATACAAACCTCATGAGCCTGTACAAGGCAGGGGTGTCAACCTTCTCAACTGTAATACAAACCTCATGAGCCTATACAAGGCAGGGGTGTCAACCTTCTCAACCTGGAGCCGCCGCAGACTCCAGTCTTGTTTAAAAACTTCTGTGCATTTCCAGAGCAGCAAAAAGTGCTTTAGGAGCTGATAGGCTTCTATTGGCTGCCGAGTGCGTGAGATGGATGATGGTTTTGTTTTCTGAGTACCTGTAAGCATGGGGAAACAGGTGCTACTGATCTTGCCAGTATAAGCAAGTAAACTTTTTCCTCAACCAGGCATAAGATTACATATTACCCAAAAGCTTTGTATTGAATTTTGGTAAAGATAAAAATGCCTTTGAGAAATGTTTTCAAAACTTGCTTACTGCCCTTTCATCTGTGCTCAAAGATCATTCATGCCCAAAGTCTAACTTATTACATGGCATACATTAGGAAAATGTCTTTTAATTCAAATTTCGATTACAAACCATAAAATGAAAAATTCAGTTTAAAAAGAAAAAATGATTATAATATGTAAAAGTTAAATATGAGCATCATGAGCTTATTTGGTAGCATCTCAAAAACATGGCAACAAGTTTTCTCAATGCCAAAAATTTGTCCATATATTGATCGTACTTGACAAGAGTTGTTCTCTCCTGAATACCTGATAGTAGGAAAACTAATCCACAGACAGTTTCACACAAAATGCAGTTAATTGATTAAGCCATGAAAATTAAATGTACACATAGAGTTAACTAATAGAGGTAACAACACTGCAAGCTGCATTTCTAATTAGGATAAATCTCTACAGCCCTAAAGCTCCAGCATTAGCCAGCCATACCAACTCTTGAACTCGCTCTATTGAAATCATTAACACAAACTAAGACTATTTGGAAGGCTAGCTATAAGCATAAGACAGTCTAGCAAGGTTAAACACAGTTGCCAGCTATGAATAGTATACTCTACCTGCGGTTGAGGCAACAGAACGCCCTGAGAGAGTTGAAAGATGATATGAAGTTTACCAGATTATACCGCAAAACTGGTCTGAGTTTACACGTAAAATACATCAATGTGTTTGATCAGCCATCAAAAAAATTAAATGAATAAAAATAAATTATCAAGTGGGTGCTTGTTAAGATCTGGCATAAGGAAGGAGAAAGATTACCAAACTTACAATAACCTGCAACAAAGAGTAAATGTAGTTTATGAACAACATTTTGTTTCAAACAATATGAAGTCATTCTAGAACTATCAAATAATTCTATGTGTAGATCAATTAATATAAAAATTTATACTTAAATACTTTGTCTATTGATCACAGGCTAACATCTGACTACCAAGTTACATATCTACTAGAGTGTGACTGTGGTACTCAAGCGTATGTAAAGTGATCAACAAACTCTACAAATACTCTGATAGAAGTATTCTAGCTTCCACCAATGTTAGTTATCCCCCAGTTGACAACAACACTGAATATACTATATACTGGACACCAACACTGACCAACCAGTTGACCACAGCACTGAATATGCTATATACTGGATACCAACACTGACCCTCCAGTTGACCACAGCACTGAATATACTATATACTGGACACCAACACTATCCCTCCAGTTGACCACAGCACTGAATACACTATACTGGACATCAACACTGACCCTCCAGTTGAAAATGTGTGAAAATTCACTAATTAGCCAAAGAGCTAATGAACTTCAAATAAAAACAGAAGTTGTTTCACCTTGACACAATCAGTGAAGAATGTGCTGATGAACAATATATTTAAAAATTTTAACCTGGGAAAGCACTATTATTTTACATTAAAGATGTATTTTTATAAAATTTTGTAAGTTTTATCACGAAGCATCAGTATTTTTCTATTATTTGTGATTGTTTTTGATGTTTGAGGTGATCTGATTGCAAAGATGTTTCAAGATTAAAGTTGACAAAACTTGATGCTCAGATGAAGAGAAAGTGCAATTATGGCTTCCATAGTAGCAATGAGACCGACAGAATAGAGGAGCGAAGCTCTTCAATTTAAGCACCATAGCCGATATTAACTACTGCAACTATAACAACTAGTGACATCATTTCACATGTATTTTTTTGTAAGCATTTTAATCCCAATGAAGTTTAGTTGATTTTCATCTTGAAACATCCTGGTGGTCAGATCACCTCAAGCATCAAAAACAATCACAAATAATAGAAAAATACTGATGCTTTCTAATAAAACCTACTAAATTTAATATTGTAAGTTCATCTTTAAGTTATATTTTAGCAGCAAAGAAAAAGACAGGAAATCTCTCACGGTGCATGAGACTGCGAGCGTACCACTGTGGCTGTACTTTATTGGCAGCACGAATAAAAACAGGAAATAGAATAATTGGCTGCTCACTTCGCCCAGCTGAAACCATGCTGTAGGAGCTGGTAGGCCTTGAGCCACCAGTTTTCTTTGGCTTTCCCTCATCATCGAGAGTGATGGCGAGGGCAACAAACGTTGAGGAGTCCTGATTACCGGACTGCAGAATGTCTTCTAATAGGAGAGAGACACCGAGTATTTCTCCATTGGCCACATGCCTGCAGAGAAGAGAAATAAACATAAATACATCTAAAAGATTTTAAACTAGGAAAGCATGCTTAGTCTCCATTAAGCCATACTTTGTTGGCAGCAAGATTAGTGACAGGAAAATAATTAACAAATGTTGAAACTAAAACTGGCACAATATGATGTTAATAAAAATGGAAAGCCTTTGTGAAAATGATAGAACTAGTTCAACTTTCAAAGTATTCTATTTTATGGCGATCAAAAAATAGTTTCCAGGGACAAAAATAGTTGTCTGTCAGCTGAATATTCCAATTGTCTCTACCGACTGTGAGATTATAGAATTCCACTATTTTAAACAAAACTTGCTCCTAGCAACTTGGATTTCACTAACAATGAAATCAAAAACTAACATGATCCGCTTTGACAGATGGACTACAACTCAACAAAGTTTCGTACCTGTCGACGTCACGCAATCCGCAAAGACAGGTCTGCAGGTTGTGTTCTATTCTGTGTGACTGCCAGAGCATCGTAGGATAAGGCCCATTTCTAGAATAGTACAGTACTATTATTAGTACAGTATTATAGTACAGTACTATTATTAGTGCAGTATTATAGTACAGTACTGTTATTAGTACAGTATGATATACAGTACTTTTATTAGTACAGTGTTATAGTACAGTATTATTATTAGTGCAGTATTATAGTACAGTATTATTATTAGTACAGTATTATAGTACAGTATTATTATTAGTACAGTATTATAGTACAGTACTATTATTAGTACAGTATTATAGTACAGTACTATTATTAGTACAGTATTATAGTACAGTACTGTTATTAGTGCAGTATTATATTATAGTACTGTTATTAGTACAGTATTATAGTACAGTACTATTATTAATACAGTATTATAGTACAGTACTATTGTTAGTACAGTATTATAGTACAGTACTATTATTAGTACAGTATTGTAGTACAGTACTTTTATTAGTACAGTATTATAGTACAGTACGATTATCAGTGCAGTATTATAGTACAGTACTATTATTAGTACAGTATTATAGTACAGTACTGTTATTAGTACAGTGTCATAGTACAGTACTTTTATTAGTACAGTATGATATACAGTACTTTTATTAGTACAGTGTTATAGTACAGTACTATTATCAGTGCAGTATTATAGTACAGTACTATTATTAGTACAGTATTATAGTACAGTACTATCATTAGTACAGTATTACAGTACAGTACTGTTATTAGTACAGTGTCATAGTACAGTACTTTTATTAGTACAGTATGATATACAGTACTTTTATTACTACAGTGTTATAGTACAGTACGATTATCAGTGCAGTATTATAGTACAGTACTATTATTAGTACAGTATTATAGTACAGTACTATTATTAGTACAGTATTGTAGTACAGTACTATTATTAGTGCAGTATTATAGTACGGTACTATTATTAGTACAGTATTATAGTACAGTACTATTATTAGTGCAGTATTATAATGCTAGTACTGGATACGATTAGGGATAATATACAGCCAGAGCTAAAAATACAAGTAGCATGAAGATCAGATTACTACTAGAAAGGAAACTCAAAACCCTGAGATACAAATAGTACTGAGATATAGACAGTACCAGAACGTTAAATGTTATGAGTGAATTGACAAACGTTCAAACCACTTGACATAAAAATCGTGATGAGAAACAAAATGGTTACTACCTGGCTGGGTTTCTAATTTCTAATTTAAGTAAAATATGAATGCTATAATATAGTAAAAATAATAAGATTTCTCCTAAAAATTTTGTCATTCTGACACATGGAAATACAATAATGATAAGGTTCAGAAAGATGCAAAAAATTCGGTTTTCTACACAAGTCTACCAGTTGAAATGACAGCAGATGTTTGCAGCAAACTATAAGGTTACCGATTAACAAAAGATCTCCATGGATAGACAGCCCTAGCCTGAGCATCGTAAGATTCCAGCGGGTCGGGCACAGGCATGCCAGAAGAGTGCAAGCCTTTCCTTACTTCACTGCTCATACGTGGTAGCGCAAAGTGTAAACTTTTACTAACTGCCTGAAATATGGGAAAGCAGCATGCATGGAAAAGGTTAAATTATAAGGAGGGAAGCCAATGCGCTGCTCTAGCGCAACTGCAGCAGCTGAGGCTGTAGAAGTTGGTCCAATAGTGTAGTTGCTATTGTGATAGGGCCTGGTCGAGGCAAAGGTACAAAGACATTTTCAACTAGATAAACAATCTCCCTCGTTGTCAGCTGTTTCAACAATGACTGTCTTATGGTTTAGGCTTTACTACTGACTTTCATGCAACTCTGTTTTCCACCTTCCCTTGTCATCTGTTTTGGTTTAGTTCCCTCAACTTTATGTTACACTTAGTTACATCTTTATATCTCAACCTAGGTCTACCCCGATTCTTCTTTCCTTTGTAGGGTTGTGAATATAATAATTGGTTTGGCAATCGCTCATGACCCATCCTGTGCACGTAGCCCAGCCACCGTAAGCCCTTTTCTTTCAGAAGGTCCGCCATGGATGGACAATAGAGATGATAATAAAAGGAGGCAGTCACGAATTATAAGGAATAGGAAAAAGTAGACAACATTTAAGGACTAGCCAACTACAAGACAGTATTTGAAGAAAAACTTTCATATACATGTAACTTAAAACAGCAAGGAGGGAAAATAAACTCTTATGGGCTAAAGCATCTTTGGTTGGTAAAAAATTTCCAAGACCTCATCTGATTGGCCAATTTTATGAAAGGCACAAGATATATATGACAGATAAAGTCATCTGCTCCCTAAAAGGATGACCTCAACCTTGAGGTGGAGTTGATTGAACAGACACGAGATTCCTGGTCAGTTCAGCTGCTCCTTCATCAAGAAGAATGCATTAGCCTGGGAGGCTGAATGATTTTGATTTATTGCATAGAAAAATGGCTCACCTGGAAAGCGTGAGAGTTATTGGAGGCAAGGAAAGTATCTCTCATAGAATGCCGAACTGCTGTGTCCATCGTCAAAAACATGACGTCTCGTCTCAACTGAAGGAACTTAGCTACAGTTCCAGGGTCAGTTGGGTTGATAAGGTTGTCAATCTGCTTCTGAACTTCTCTCAGTTCAGCTCCTGGTGTGAAAGATAGCGACAGTTCATGTATGTTTCATCTAGCCTTATATAGTTACAAGGTTTCGTTACATGAAATTTTTTTTAATACTAAGAGTTGCGTAGAAGTTAGAGAGTGTTCAATTTTAAAGCATTTTAAATAGTTGAAATTATTAGGAAAGGTGGTAGGTGGTATCAACATGGTAGGTGGTATCAACATGGTAGGTGGTATCAACATGGTAGGTGGTATCAACATGGTAGGTGGTATCAACATGGTAGGTAGTATCAACATGGTAGGTGGTATCAACATGGTAGGTAGTATCAACATGGTAGGTGGATCAACATGGTAGGTGGTATCAACATGGTAGGTGGTATCAACATGGTAGGTAGTATCAACATGGTAGGTGGTATCAACATGGTAGGTGGTATCAACATGGTAGGTGGTATCAACATGGTAGGTGGTATCAACATGGTAGGTAGTATCAACATGGTAGGTGGTATCAACATGGTAGGTAGTATCAACATGGTAGGTGGATCAACATGGTAGGTGGTATCAACATGGTAGGTGGTATCAACATGGTAGGTAGTATCAACATGGTAGGTGGTATCAACATGGTAGGTGGTATCAACATGGTAGGTGGTATCAACATGGTAGGTAGTATCAACATGGTAGGTAGTATCAACATGGTAGGTGGTATCAACATGGTAGGTGGTATCAACATGGTAGGTGGTATCAACATGGTAGGTGGTATCAACATGGTAGGTGGTATCAACATGGTAGGTGGTATCAACATGGTAGGTGGTATCAACATGGTAGGTGGTATCAACATGGTAGGTGGTATCAACATGGTAGGTGGTATCAACATGGTAGGTGGTATCAACATGGTAGGTAGTATCAACATGGTAGGTGGATCAACATGGTAGGTGGTATCAACATGGTAGGTGGTATCAACATGGTAGGTAGTATCAACATGGTAGGTGGTATCAACATGGTAGGTGGTATCAACATGGTAGGTGGTATCAACATGGTAGGTGGTATCAACATGGTAGGTGGTATCAACATGGTAGGTAGTATCAACATGGTAGGTGGTATCAACATGGTAGGTAGTATCAACATGGTAGGTGGATCAACATGGTAGGTGGTATCAACATGGTAGGTGGTATCAACATGGTAGGTAGTATCAACATGGTAGGTGGTATCAACATGGTAGGTGGTATCAACATGGTAGGTGGTATCAACATGGTAGGTGGTATCAACATGGTAGGTGGTATCAACATGGTAGGTGGTATCAACATGATGAGCAAAAAGCAAAAACAGAAAATAACCTTGGCAAATATGACCCTTTGGAAAGCTAACCAGTGCAAACACCGGAAGAGGAAAATTTACTGCCTTGGCACGATGATAGGAGTTGTCTACTCAGCCGTCAAAAAAACCTGGGCACAGCTAATAGCTTCCTGACTCAAAAGTTTTCTAGGAAATTCAGGCGTATGTATTCGTTCTATGCTACACAATAGTTGCATTAAGGAGTATATTTTTGCATTGTTCTAATTAAACCGGAGTATGTACATGTACTTGGAGTTTATTTTTGTCTCTATTTGGATCAACAAACCAAAAATACTCACTCTGGTATTTGTTAAAACTATAACACAAAAAGTGTGCTTTAACAATTTACAAGTAATCAGCGTTAAAGCTATTGCTATTTTCTAAAGGAGGCATACAACTACCACCTTAAATATCTCATAGGCTCATTAGTGTTTAGTGACATAATTACATAACCAAAAAAACAAAGGTGATCAGAGAATTAATCGTACCATAAATTACCATAAAATATACATATATCTTATTCTATTATTTGCTACTAGAGTGAGTTGTAAACAATAACTTTTGAGCTTTTTCACAGTTATTTAAGCTAAAAAAGAGAAGTAAATGACTAACTACAAATATCTGGTATACAGCATTTTTCAGCTATATTCAGTATCAAAACATCATCATCATGGGCTCAATTCAACATCTTTAATAGTGACTCTACAGATTATAAATAAAATCAATTCTACAAGCAATGACCTTACCGATTCCCTCAGTTCCTCCCCAGTCAGCAGATACAAATTCGACCTTCTGTGAACCGAGCAGAGCCTGAGCGCTGCCGAGTTTAGAATGAGCGCACAGGTACTGCATCATATCGTGAAGAGCTGCTGTAATGCGGCACAGGTTGTGGAGTGCATGGAGACACTCTGTTTGAGGAAGGTGTTTGAACAAGAGGAGCAACTCCGAATGATGTGGAATGAACCAAAGGTTGAGCAAGCTCTCTCCATTATCTGACATGACTCGCTTTGGTCTCTTCTTTGGTTTCCTAAAAAATCACATCTTTTCTTTCATAACCAGACAATATAAAAACTACTATTGTTTGCTGTAACACTAGATTAATGGGTTATTTTGAAAACCCAAAAAGATTTTGGGTTTTAAAAATAATCCAAAATTGTATTTTAAAAAATTGACTAAATTACCTACAAAGTTAAAAAGTGATTTTATAATTTTCACTTGTTTGAGATTCCCGAAGTTTGACAAACGCTTACCAATACTTACATGAAATTTCTATATTTCTTGCAGTACGAAACAAAATACGCGCAGTTTTGATGACAGCAGCTAAACTGATCAACCAATAGGCACTTGTCAGAAAAATCACTAACACAAGGAGTTGTGCTCTCTCTAAAACTCAGTTACGCCGTAGAATACAGTTATGCATCTACTGGTCGAGTACCTAGGGTCAGGCTCAATGCTGTTGGGTGAGTCAGAATCATTTTTCTTCTCATTAGGCTCGCCGAGCATGAAGTAGGTGTCTCTAATGTTGGGGAACTGCAGTAGGAGGCCAAGGATGCCATTGTAGTGGTTAACAATCTGACCTCTTAGGGAATACTGGTGGACCCTTTCAGAGTACCTCTGGTTGAAGCTCATTATCAGCTGCCTTCGTAAACATATAAATCATATGAACATCTCAAATGCATAGATTTGTATTTATGCATAGAAAAGCATCAGGAGACCTAACTATCACATGGATTTCATAAAGTTGTTGAAACATGAAGAGTTGGATATGTGCCTCCAGAAACTGTTAAGCATGATTCTACCTCATGAAAATAGCTAGAATTTATAGTGAAACTCTGTTGTAAGTCAAGCAGTGCTTTGTATGTGGCCTGACCGGCACAGCAACATCCCTAGGATATTTGCAGATCAAAGAGACAACACTCGATTGGCTATTATCTGTGTGACCACTTTGACAGCCCGCGCATAGCAACAATGTACTTTTCGCACATTTCCTCTTTGCATGCCGAACACATGAATCAATCTGAGGAGCACTTTATTAAACAAGCCCTAGACCTGAGTAGCTTTATAGTTGCAATTAGGGAGCTTTACTACTGCTAGCCTGTGATCTCTTACTCAAACAGCCTGAGCACCTATATAGTTGCGATTGAAGAGTTTTGCTACTCATAGCCTGTGGCCAATTACATGTAACTGCATGTGTATTCATATAATGCAATCGGGAAGGTTTGCTACATATAGGCTGTTGAAAACTTTTGACCTTAGCAATAACTGAAGCTGTTGTCAGCTTTAATTTAGGTATGATCTTTTACTAAAAAACCTGCAACAGGCAATCTTTACTATAATCAGTGAGAAAACTTGTACCTGATGGAGCTCAAAGTAGTTTGCTATACCCTAATCGTTAAAAGGTTTCACATCATTTACCTACCTTTTCAATTTGTCAAATTCTTCGGGATTTTTCAAGATGACTGCCATCGTTCGCTTCTTCTCCAAGAACTCGTTGAGCATGAGATCCCTAAATGTCGACTTTTCGAGTTGGAGAGAAACAAAAGCTTCTGGAGAACGGAGAGATCGGTCTCTCAAAGTTTTATTGGCTACAGTGACTTCACCTGTCAATATCAGCTGAGTTAGTTAGTATACACATTCAAAGAGACTAACTGTTACTAGAGATAATACTTGCGCATGCTTACTACTGTCATACCCTAACTCCTTCGCTATTGTCCGCAGTATTTGAACATGTTACAAACATTTCGCAATTGTTGGCAGACTTAGTCATAAGAGATATTTGATATCAAGCACGTTGAAAAGGTAATAACGTCTTGCAAAAATTATGAGAAAACTGTTCAACATTTTATCCGCAATAATTTTTTTTCCCTTGTTAACCCGCGCGAGGCCATTTTTTCTTGGAAAGAGTTAATTTATAATAGATTATACCCTAGATAATAAAATATACTTTATATTGTACCATTTGATATATTTTGATACATTTAACACATAAGATAGTTTATAGCAGTGCAACACAATCCAATATAGTGCAATACAATATATTATATCATAATATAATGTGGTATATTAAAATTTTTTATAATGCGATATTTCATAATAAAACATGATATAATATTCTATAACATACTATAAGGTATTTTGACATAATATAATATAAGCCAACTTTACATAATTATGTGTTTTTAAGCACGCTTCCAATATCACCAATGTGCTTGTTTTTCATGAATATTACATACGGTATTTTTAAGGTGTCAGTTAATCAATATTGTAGTGGTAACAGCTATGATGCATTTCCACAACTCTCATTGGTTAGTCTACTCACCTACCTGAACAGTCTTTACAAATCCAACTATGACATCATATTAGTTATCTCTGCTAAACAATAGGCTATTTTATGTTTTGCATAATAGCAATAGCATACTTAGTTCGTTGCCAACACATCTCAAAGTTCAATGACCTGTAGCTTACGCCATAAAATGATGACAAGTCCATTACAAAAACTCAGTGAATATCTTCAGTAAAACTAGTCTGTGAGGAATGTGTCAATTTCCTACCTTTAGTGCCAGCTGAAAAGCCTGTAAGGGCTGTAAAGGAGCTCTTCTCACTTTTGGTGTCAGCTGGACTCATCCTCCCCCTAAGACATGCATAGCAAGTGCCCCATGTGACAACCGACTTTTAAGAAATTTTATTCTCTATCCCTACTGCACTGTGGTAGGTAATGTAATGTACTGTTGACAGCTATAAGCACTGGCACATGTCACTCATCTCTACTTGAACTTCAGTGACTAAATGTTCACACTTTAAGATTTTATTGATTGTTGCATTGAGTGCCATATCAAAGTCATTAAACTGTTGTGAGGTTGGGTACCAAAATAATATAATATATATTTTAACAAAACTAATCGGCACAATCACCAGAAATAAAAAGATAATCAACATCAAAGCCTGTGATGCAGGATTCGAATTACTAAACCCGCCGCCTTTACAGATTAAACGAACAGGAAGTTTTGATACAAAGAGCTCAGATAACAGAATATATGAGGAAATGAACAGCTGACAACCAATCTACTCACGTTCCCTCCATGTTGAAAGATTCTCCATTAGTTTTCATATGAACACCGCAGACGTGTGCCTGTTGTACAGCTGCCAACAGAGCATTCTTGTGGTTGACCTGTGACAGTAATATAGTCCTGAAGTTGTCCAACCCGGACGGCTTGAGGAGATTCATCACTCCTTCACGGCTTCGAAACGTGAACCGGCCAAGGCCATTCTCATCCAGCTCGTGTATAGCCAATGGCATGTCCTTTGGAACCAGCCTGAGATTCAGCAGAGAAATGCGTTAATAAAAGCATTTCTATTGATAGACTGTGTGTTGGAGTATCACAGCATAAAAGCTAGCTTTTGATAGAGAACTTGGCTTGACAAGTGAAAACGAGAGAAATGTCACGCTGCATTACAAGAGATGGCATTTGTATGGATATGCGTGGTTTTGACCTCCTATAATGAAATGTATTCTCAATTACATGGTGTACATCACTAATATGAGCGTACTTCATTTCCAAATACTTACTGAGTAATCAATAAGGCTTATTCTCTGAGTTGAAGGGAAATAAACCCAAATAGTCTGAAAATATTATTGTTAGGCCTTAAAAGATGCTACTTACTATTTTATTTTTTGAATTTATGTTCATTATCTGTAACAATGATCATAATCTAATATAATTGAATTGTATTTGAATAATTTTAATTATTATTATAAATATATTTATAATAAATTCATTTATTATTTTAAGATTTGGAGTTGCTCTACCTCTACCTCTGAGTTGCTAATTTTAAGTTTTGAATAAAACTTTTGATAAAATATGTTTACGAATTTAACGACAAATAAAATTTTAATTTTTTTGGTATTTACTTAACAAAACAATAATAATTACACAGTATTCAAGGTTATAATTTAGTAATGCTAAATAAATGACTTTTTCTGCACTTAAACATTTTTAATTAAAATTAAATGAACAAAAAGGTGTGAACTGTAGTTTAGGTGAGAGTAATTATTCTAGTTGTTTTTAATATAATATCCATTAGCTATTACATGAAACTGTTTAAAATGTGTCAAAATTAAAATAAATCATGAAAAAACAAGTTTTTATAAGCTGCTAGGGTAATTATTTAAATATGACTGGCAGCATTTACCTGTCTACAGCCGATTCATCATCCTGAATTGATGTAATATGTTTAGGTGGGGGCTTTCCAGCATTTTCTTTGTAGACAGCATAGTCGAACTGTAGGAACCTCATATAGAGGTGACACTCATCGAAGCCCATCTCTACGGCGAGCTTCTTGTATAACTATAAAAGAAACACATCAAACCATCTAGTGAGAGATTGATATATAATATTATATATAACAATGTAATATTAAGTGTGGCAGCTTTCACTCGCTGCCGTTATTTGATAACACAAGGATGAAAACAGTAGGATTGTTTAGAGAGATGCTGACATGTTTGAATTAAAACACCGCTACACAAATAACTATTTCGCTAATGCTTTAAAAATATTTTTTGAATAAATAAATTTTGTAAAACTAAAGGGTGAAAGATAATCTTGAGGTGCCATCTTCAGATTTTTTTGTTTCTGTTCCAACTCACAAATGTACGACGATAAGAGTGGTGAGATGAAATGTCTGTACTCCTGACTAATTCCAAAAAATGGCTAGATCAGCTAAAATGTAATCTAAAATCTACCAAAACCTTTCATGTTTGCTTAAATATTTTGCTTTCTCGTTAACTTCTACTTTTATGAAAATTTAGCCAAAACTAAGTAATAACGTAACTAATAATTTTTTCAAGCAAAAGGAAGTGATTTAGTCCATATCTCGCACCTACAGTTGGACATTTCAACGATGTTTTTAGCTTTTTAGCATAGGTTTTGCTAGTTTACACGTCGCTTTCTCAATGTCATGATATTCACTCTGCAGGGCTGAATTTTTCAGACCTGGAAATATTCAATCTCTGAAAATATGCTGCTCTTTATAAAACTGATTTGACAGACATATGATCTGTAGCAGTCATCACATCATATGTAGCTGTGTCAGCAGTCAGGTGATTTACCTACATCTATTTTCATCAGATGACAAAATTTGAAAATTATTTGTTTCAGCTTTGACATGAACACCAGTTTACAAACAAGCTTATTTGTAAAACAGAAAAGAGAAAAAGTACATACAAAACTCCAAACTTGAATGAAATTGACAGCAAGATTATTCAAACCAGTTTAAACCAGTAACCAGTTTATGTATACGGTGCACTCATCTGTTATCAATCTCCAAACTTTCAATTAGCAAATTTGGAGTTTGATAACTTCCATATGCCATGATTATTCTATGGAATAGCTATCAGCATTACATTTGTAGAAATATATTTTCTCATTCGGATTAATTTAAAAAAAAGTTTTATTATCAAGAATGATTACTATCATTGAATTTTTTGTTTTATCTTTTGAGCTGATGACTACTCGTCTACAACCGCTAATAAAGATTTTTTGCCATTCTCACATCTTACAGTCATGCAGAGTTGTGTTCTCTCTAAGCATAGTCATTTCTAACAAACTGCATTCTATTTAGGTTCTTCTGCTCCTCCCAGAGCCATATTAGAATGAACTATGGCTACTATCATGATATTAAAATTATTTTAAATTATCATCTTATTAAATTAAGATTCTGCATCCAAAGATGTCAGCTTATTGGTCATAGGCTACTAACGTACTGTTGAAAGGACCTCCGTCTCCCACGCTGCCTCCAGCATCCGATGCCTCAGGGTGATGAGCTCCATCACCTTGCCGACGGTTGCCACCGACTGAGCCTGTCGAAGCTTTTTTGTCTTTCTCTGGTCCTGCTGTTCTTGCTGGTCTACTAGAGCTAAGGCTACCTCACATAAGTAACTCGGGTCCTCTATGAAGACGCCCGAAAACAGCTGTAAGTGAAGATTAATACATACAAATTACAAACTGCGTGTTCCCTTAAATGTTTGTTTTATCTTCAGACCAACACATCTCATAAAAGGTAAACCATATCATGCTAAGTGAGCATGATTAACAGAATGATCAGCCTGTAACTTAGGCTACTTTCATGTATACGGTATCTAGCTTTATGGCACCTTTTCCTTACTTTCTGGAACAAAGGCTAGGTTAATTATGAATGAAAATTCAAAATAGCCTTATAATGAAAAGATTCTTAAAGAAAATAAATAAACAATAAGTAGTATATTTATCTTATTTAACAGACGTGCTTTGTCAAGCACCAAATTAATTCTCACAATATCATACACATTAGTGTGTCAAATGTGAAAATGGTCTAAGATTATAAATAACTTTACTGATTTAATAAAAAACAGTGTTACAAAGTATAGGTACAATTTTTAAAAAACATTCTAAAAAACTGTGTTTCCATCTCTAAGAGAAGTACTTTTATGACTACCTCTTTCTGGACTTGTGAAGCGAAGGAACTACCGGCTGCAGGAAGTGACTCCCAACTAGTGATAGCCTGTTCTATAATCTTCATCTCCATATCTAGCATGTTCGTCACAGTATTTGGCTTATGAATGTGGTGCAGTTCCTAGAAATCACAAATGGACAGCTTCAAGAATGCTATTGCAACAGAACCTGCTGTAGCATGCAGTGAAATGTTTCCATGCTTGACAATAATTTATTAGGTGTGACACTGAGAGAAGTTAAATAAAACGTAAAGATTTTACAGTGTTTTTCTCAACATTTTTCATAATTGTGTCAGATTTTGTAATACAAAGACGGTAAGGATGAGCGGGAAGTGCTAAATAATCTTGTGGTGCAAAAATATTTAACACGCCCATTCACTGACATTATGGAGAGATGTTATTAACAATAGAACGAATGCTGTTATCATAGACTGTGGTCCGAAAAGTAATGTAACAGACCCATTGACAATAAGTAGTTATTGAACTAAATTTGAATTTTGCACAGGGTAACAATATAAGTGCCAAAAAAACTATTAGGTTTTTATACAAGTTTCTCACTTTGTAGAGTTAGATAAAGAAAGCCCTTAAACCAGTTCGGTGTAGCATATAAAATGTGTGAACAAGAGAGCAAAACTCCAATAACTCAATACGCATCGTATTTAGTGCAGAATGCTACATGTAAAATTTAGGCAGTCAGCGGTATACGCATACCCAGTAGGCATGGGAGAGGGCTGCAGGTATTCGAGCTGCTAAGCTCAGAGATGGATGAAACTCTAGCATATAGACATTCTTCAAAGCTGACCTGTCAAATAGCAAAAACTTTTATTATAAACACTAGACATTATTTTGAGAAAAACGTAAAATAATTAATTCAAAGTCAAAAATAATAAAATAAAATCAATTAATAATGAAATATATAGCAATTGCACAAAATACCACGTTAAACACATTATACTTATACTGACTAGAAATTCCACTGCCATACAGCCCACGACCAAAGTGATATTGGAAAAAAAGAAAGGGTACTGATGGTTGAGAAATGCAATATTAGCAGTCAAATAGGATAACTGCAATGGTAGCTGTAATGTGCTGGGTGTGGGTGTTATTATATACAACAAATAGCAATAATGAAAGGAAAAGATTATATGTTTTTATGTCTCCCCTGCAATAGGAGAAATGCAATATTGGCCAGTATTACAAGTAAAATGCACTGACATTATTAGAATAACCAATATTATTAATATAGTTATAATATAAAACTAATGCACAATTTTGTTTACATTTCAAAATGTCATAGCTAACAATATTACGACGTAGTGATATTTAAATAGATTTTTATAAAATCTGTACTACGTAGTCATCGTTCAGTAGTCATCCAAACTTATAATTAATTATTGTAATAATCTCATAAGAACCATTAGAAAAAATATCATCGTCATTTCTTTTACTTACACTGCGTTGGACATCAGTTAGAATACCAAAGTACACGCATTCAAAAGTTTCCAAAATGTCAGTTACTTTGAAATTGGCAAAAATGAAACGATTTCAGTACTCCTACGTTAATTACAGAAAGCTTTGACAATGCTATAGACTGGTGAAATGTACACGTTATTTTTTTCGTGAAATGCGCACGACTTAATCGTTCTATTCTCTGTCACTCGGCGTTTTAATTTCCGGTCTTAACTTTGATAAAAGTGAGGATTAGCAAGTTTTAATAACGATTTTTGACCAAATAAATCTGTCTATTTATGTATAATCCGATCAGATGGGTTAGTTTTAGGAATTTGCGGTAACCTTTCAAAGGCTTGGTAACATTTTTAAATAGGTTTATATGCGTTTTGTATCATTATTATTTTTAAACGACTTTACAGAAAAATAGATAAATTTGTTGATAAGATGTTGTTTCAAGGGTTTGGTGACGGCCGTTAACGGATAATTTTTCGGGAATTGTGTGCACATGTGCATTTATCATAAATCTCCCAAACCAATCGCTTCGCTCGTGTTTGGTCGTAGGATAAAAATGAGTTTTTTCAAAAAATTGCATCATTTCAAGTTCTTATTAAAAGTATTCAGAGCAAAAATGAGAGTAAATACATACATGTACATACCTACTGATAGGATATAAAAGTAGGTATGAGTACTTACATGCTCATATTGAGAGAGATAGGCTGATGGGGTATTACAGGAAAAGGAAGACCAAAAACAACCTCACTACTTCCTTCCACATCTCTGCAAACCTTTTGTACATACTGCCTGCACTCCTCTATCTACAGATACATAATATAAGTTCCGCTGTACTTTATCTATAGATACATAACATAAGTACACTGTAGTGACGTTAATGTCCTGTTATAAGAAAATGGCAAACACAGAAAATTACGCATCCAAAAAATGTACAAGACTAAATATACAAGGCTGTTGTAGTCACATAGCCAGATACACTGTAGCATATTGATTGCTATCACTTCTGTTACCATCACCTCCATTACTATCCCCTCTGTTACCATCACATCCATTACTATCACCTCTGTTACCATCACCTCCATTACTATCCCCTCTGTAACCATCACTTCCGTTACTATCACCTTCGTTACCATCACCTCCGTTACTATCACCTACGTTACCATAACATCCATTACTATCACCTCCATTGCGATCACTTACATTACAATCACCTCCGTTACCATCACCTCCACAACTATCACCTCCATTACTATCAGCTCCATTACTATCACCTCTGTTACTATCACCTCCGTTACTATCACCTCTGTTACTATCACCTCCGTTACTATCACCTCTGTGGCATGAACATGAGAAAAATTTAAAAACAAATAACTATTACAGTCATTCTTAAAATACATGTAAGTTTTTAAATACCTGATTATCAAGAACGCCTTTGACTAGCCCCGCCTGCAGCCTCAAAATGACACTTTCTAGTCTGTACGTCTTGAGGAAATAATCCGCGCTGAAGTCAAACCTTGGGCGCTGATGCATGATGGAATACATAATTTGTGCAAGCTCCGCCCTCTCTTCCTTGTCAAGGACGTGCTGATATGACTCCATGTAGCAGTCAAGCAGCTGCAACATTGATTCTTATCTTACTCACACATATCATGCTGCCTTCGATGACAGCTGTATACGAACTGAACTGTATATATGACCTCTAACTTATTCTTTTCTATTGGCCAGCTAAAAAAGTTACAAGGATTACCATATATAATAGTCTGTTATATTGAGGACTGTAGCTAATTTGGAGTAAAATTTTGTACGACTTCATACTATTTTTATTTAATATTTTTATTTTTTCGTTTCATGATTTAATTTGCTTTAAACGACCTTGACCGGTGATAATAGTATATGACATGCTACTAGCATGAATACACTGACAAATGTTTCGTGAGCTAAAAAACATTTCAAGTTTATCTGTTGTTCTTCTTGTGTGACCATCAAAGCTGCAGTCATATAAATTATAGCATGGGCTTCTACTATGAATAGTGCTCTTCTTACCACCCAAGTGAGAACTAGATGCAAGACTTATCTACAATAACTGCTATATTGGGAGTTGTGCTCTACCTGCTATATTGGAGTTGATAAAACACATTGCAATGTATGATTGATGATGATCGATTGCTGCTGTGCATAGACCTACCAGCTTTTTGTTCTCGAGAAAACAGGCCTCATTAGTCCAGATGTCTAAAAGAATAGCTAGCCTGTCCACTTCATTGTGACTGAGAGATGGCATATCTAACCCTCCTGCAGCCTACAAAACATACTTACCGTTTTTACAAATGAGAAAAAAAAGGTTGGCACAGTTATAATTAACAATACGTGTTTCTCTATAAAATGATAAATGCTGTCAGATGATTATCATTGATCACTTTTCTGGCTGTTTTTATAATGTAAATGTATAAGAAATATATATCATATTACAAGTATAACTGTAATACCTGTGTGCGAACACCAGACCTGGTTCTTTGCTTTCTATCCTTCTGAATGTAATATGAAGACACAAGCAGCAGGTCAGCCTCTAGCTCTCTGTGACACAAAGTAGCAAGTACTTGATTACTATAGAACTATATTCCAGGTCAAATGTGACAGATTTCCATTTAAAGCCTAATAAGTGATAAAAGAATAGTATTTTCCACTCACTAAATTCAAAAGAAACTCTGCTTAGAATCAGATATGATAACCGTACATCTCATGTATCAGATAAAATTAGAGAAAATTTCTAGCACCTGCTGCCAGTTGTCATGCAGGTAAGCTATGAGAGTAAACACTCACTGGAGATCTTTTAAGGCGCTCTCATACATGACGTAATAGCCTCTCTGGTCCTGCACATGCACCCTGCCCTCATCTGTTGTGTAGAAGTCATCGTGATTGTCAACTTCAGTAAACTCCATGAACTCCCCGGCAGCAATCCTACAACACAGTCAGTAATGTTGAGATAGCAAAGTTGTGTGATCAGTAAACTTCCTTTGTGATGTTCTTTATCAAGAAGCGGCATTGGAATGTGAAAAAGACACACAAAATGGCTGAATTCCTTGACCTTACTATAAGGATCACAACCCACGAAACCATAACAACAAAACTCAAAACTATATGTATGTATTATAACTTTATAGGCTATATATAAGCTTTAAATTTATGGGTCCGTAACAAAATTGTTTTAGCAAGTATGAGTGTTGAGAAAGATAAATAATTTCAATTCAAAGTTCTATGCGTTTAGATTAGTTTTTATATAATTATATAAAATGATTATACCTCTACAAACTTTGATAGTAATTATATAAAACAAATATATAAAAATTATTTTTATATAATTTCTTTTATACAAAAAATTTATATATATAATATTTTTAAATATGTTATATAAAATATAATTTTGCAAGTTTCCTTCCACCGCCCATTTGTTTGTCGCGATTGACCAGAGCCTGAGTAGTGACAACAAACAGAAAGCTGAATTAAAATGTCTAGTAATTTACTGCATATAGACATCCCCCTATGACACAGCTGTCAGCAACTTAGATATAAAGTAATTACTGACAGCTATGAGCAGGTGCGTGTGCCACATATAGCTATGTCTAACCTGTAGTCTGCTGGAGTGTTGTGCATGTAAGCGTGTGAATTTAGCCCTGGAGTTGGAATATTCTCACTGGCATTGTTGGTCTTGTGTCCAAGTGGACTACAACGATTGACCACATGCTAGAATCAAGTCAGATTACATTGTCGAAATACTTCCGTCATCTTTAACACAGAATTACACAACTACAGATGTTTAGGTAGAGAGAATGGGTCATTTCTTTGGAAGGAGCTAGAATCTGGTGAAATGGATAAATGAGCTTTCAGGGGCTCGTAATTAATTATTTTAATAGACTACATACACTATATAAACACTGGTGACAATATAAAAATGTGATTTAATTTTTCAGTTGTTCATAACTCTATTAATATAATATATCATCTGAATGGAGTTCATAACTCTATGAACAGACTGTCTTGCACTCACTGTTCAACACAAGCGTTACAGGTAACACATGTACATCGTGTAAAATGATACAAAACTGTGATAAATGGTATATGGACACAATAAATAGCTAAATTCCAACAGTGCAGTCTGACTTGAACTTACGTAGCAACGCGCAGGTTACCATTCTCGTGTGCGAGTCCATTGACATTGATAGTCAATGTTCTCTCCAGTGACCTGAAGTAGTTGAGGACACTCAGACACTAAAATAAAATATATGAACATAATGAAACTGCTTAAAATTCAAACTGAGTCAAGTATTATAATTCAAGGAGCATCTAGTATGTTTACATAGAGCTACCACACCTGTTATTTATTTAAATGAATACTTGTAACAATGACATCAAATACTCACAGTACGTTGTAGATCTCGTATTCGTAGATGTCTAAGGTACAAGTAGGATAGATATCCGCCCTGAATGCTAGATGTTTGTTCATCCTTGCCACCTCCTTCCTCCAATCCTAGCATCTGCAACGGTTGAACAGGCCAATTCATTTCAAACCTTATCTGACCATCAACTGAGAGTAACATGTCAGTTTGAAGTGCCAACTAAATACCAGGTTACGACAAACTACCTGAACAGTGTCAGCGTAGTCATAGCTTTCCTTTCGTTTTTTAGTCTTGCTGGGGCCGAGTTTCACCGTCTCTACATCCTTAGGGTCAAAGCTTCCCTGACCACCTTCCTCCGCTCGATCTTTGCTGCATGAACCAGGCAGAGCAATCTCATATTATATTTTACAGTTGTTGTCTTTTGCATAGCTCGAACAAAACTGAATTAATATAATCAAAACATTCGATAAGCGTGGTAACAAACAGCTTAGCATAATTACTAACAGAAACAAATAGGAGGCCAATGTGGAGTTGTCATACCATTTGTAAAACAAAAATATTGCATACACCACACAGAGTTGGCTAAAGGTTGAGTGTATCTTTACTATAATAAGAGCCAAGCCCATCTGTTCAAAATCACGTTAAGAGGGTCAGGAAACAATATTGCACCCTTCAGAAATCGAACGCGGATATTCCATTTAGAAGCCACTGCAACACTCGACCACCTTTACACGTCTAAGAATATGTGTGCGTATAGTTAATACCCAAAATGATATCTCATGGTGCAGGAGAGCCAGCGTACTGAAAGGTAATAAAAAAGAGTCACCTTGAGTACTGGTCAGGATTTGCATAGATCTTCAGCAGGACATTCAAAGGGTTGTGTTTAGTTCGGTTGTTTCTGACAGAAATCTCCTGTGTAGATGGCGCGGCTTTGACAGCAGTTGCATGTGCTTTCAGCACATCCAATACTTTCTATAAGCATCCAATATAATTCTACTGACTCACAACTGTTGAACCAACACTGCAGCTAGTGGCTAGTATGCTTAGACTGGTTGCTCACTCCTAATCACCTCCACCCACCTGCTATTGCTCAATGAGACCTGTGCGGGTTTCAACTAGGAGAGCTACTAAAATAATCATAGATGTGATTCATATTAGCCTGACTAACATAGCCTTACCTCTGGGTCATTAATTTGCAGAAACCTTGACTGGGTTTCAAGTAGCTGATCGATATTATTGTCATGCCGAAGTCTGGTCATCTCCTTCTCTTGAATAGGATCTGTGTCTAACTTGAAAGCAATATATTGCAGCCAGTTACAGTCTTTTTTAAGAGCGTGGGTAGAGTGGTCAGCTCCCCAGTTCTGAGATCCCATCTGTAATAATATACACTTTCTTGAATGTAAGACTTTTAATTCGCTTTTCTATAGCTGATTATAGCATGAGTACATGGTTCGAGTGAGACAGAACTTTACATTTGTACTTGCGCAAACAACTACGGAAAGAAGAGAAAATTTGACACATTATTTATACTTGACCTCAGATAAAATATTTTGGTTTGTGCAATACAAAAAGGTGAAACTTATAAAATAACTTTGTGGCCTAAGTAAAACTGAAAACTTGTGTGACACGGATTCAATCTCAGTCAACATCCACCTGTTTGCAACTGCGACTCAAAACAATTTTAGTGAGTCATTGCATGGAATGACCTCAAGCATAATGTACCAGAACTAAATAAACTAATTTTGGATTTAGCAGCTTTCGAAACTGCATGATGTCACAAAAAATTCAATATCAAAGACCAATAAGCAGTCAAATTAGTTCAGCATAAAAGAACTTGGCAAATAATAAATAAAATGGCAACTCCAACTTAGGATAACCTCTGACCTCCAAACAGTCATAAGTTTTGAAGGTCTTCATTGCTTCCTGTCTGGTGAAGGCCCTTTTGAAGACCCGCAGAACAGCTGCATACATCTCCATCTCGTCTGCTGTGCTCGAGATCTCCTCTACATTCTGCAAACAAGTGTCAGAAGCACAATAGACTACAATGCGCATTCTTACAAGCAGGTTGAAAGCTGACACAAAAACTGACAACTGAGATGCAAATGTCTGTGAAAGCTGGAAATATTTCTCTATAGTAAGATAAGTCTTGCTTGACCACAAGATGAAGGTCATCTGTCAGCCGTTACTGCTATTAGCTGGCAGGGTTTACCTTATTAAGGTGAAAGTATGTTCTATAAATAAACTATTCATCTGGAAGCTTTCACAGGAAGCAAGCAAGGAATAAGCGTGGTATCATTGACTAGAGTTTGACAGCTCTGATGCCCAGTTAACGTTCCACCTTATCATAGCTTCCAATGGTTTTTTAAAAAAGATATAAAAATATAAATTAATGTAATATCAAATTTATACTTTTAGTAATTTAACATGCTGGATAGATTACGTAAGGTTTTTAAAGAAAATGTTTTCACCAAACTTAGTTGTGAGTGCAAAAAAGAGAGAGTATGTGGGAGAGGGAGAGCAAAAAGGGAGAGAAAGTAAAAAATATTGAGAAAGAAAGAGGGAAGTTGAAAGAAAAGGAAATAGAAAAAAAAGAGAAAAGAAGAGCACTTATTAGGCCATTGCTGCTTCTCATTATAGTCACACTATAGTCAATTTACCCGATGCTGTCACCCCACCCTGCTGCCCAGATATGATTCCTAAAGGTTAACGACTACACAATTCAGAGGAAAGTACTCTCTTACCGACTCAACGTCATAGAGGTGGGCAAGGAAAAGGATATGGGGCTTAAGTGACTGGAACTCATTGCAGTGAAGGGGCAGAGACCCGGAGTCACCAGCTGCCAGTCCTCCACCTACATGCAACAAGAAGTTAAACTTTACTCTTATTTTCAGGAAATCTCCTATCACCTGCCTTGACAACCTGCGCTGGTACCTGCGATACTGTAATTAGCGGATAAGCTATTGTCCAGTGCACAACCAGACATATTTATTAAAAGTTAATTGCGGTAAATCATGAAAGTAGTTCAATTAATGAACAATATACATATGTACAGTTGTAGAAAGTGACACTACTCGATTTTAGTGTGTAATAATATAATTATTGAAGCCACATGAAACTCCAGTTTGACCAATAAAATGTTTTTAAATCTCATCATATTGTTGCAAGTAAATGTCAATAATAATCAACACATAACTTGACCAATTTTTTCCATCATTCATAAATGCATGTACATATATAGATAATAAGAGTTGCCCTATCTTATGATAAGGCAACTACTGGCTATAACAGAATGTTGGAAAAAGCGACTGACCTGCAGCGGCAGCTGCCATAAGAAAGGAAGATGGTGGCACTGGATTGGTTGAGAAAAGCTGAGGATTGACCAATGGTGGTGGATTGGGCACGCCAGAAACCTTAGTTTGCTGAGAGTTTTTAAGTGAGGGGACCAGAGCTGTTTTGGATGCTGTTTTATTAGCGGCTAACATGGAGGTTTCTACATCGTCGTAGCGAATAGAGAAGTTGTTCATCGCCTTTTGCCCGACATCCTCCTACAACCAAATAGCCTTCTTGTGTACAGGTAACAACAGTTGCGTAACCAACATTAAATATACTGTTACTCTCAAGTAAAAGTCATGCTGAAGGACAAATGTATATATACAATTTAGGTATTGGGAAGATAACTCTAAAGACAAAATCACATTGAAGTACAAGTGTGCATATCGGTATATACAATATAGGCAGCAAGAAGATAACCCCAAAAATTGCACCAAAAGGAATACTTGAATAGGATGTTCAACAGATATTTTCGATTTTACACCAAAACCCATTGAATATGTGCAACAGAAACGTTTGAAGCTTGTACGGAGCAAGAATTTTCAAATGGAAATTTATCTGCAGCACTAAACTCTCCACTGTAAACTGTACACGAGTTTCAAGCTCAGAGAAGTGGTTTAAAGTAAAGAGCAGCAGCTTAGCCTGTGATCCTGAGCATATTTGTGCTAATCTTAACAAAATTATTTTTAAACAATAAGAATTTGCATCAATAAAAGATTCACAGAGAACTCATAGGAAAGACAAAGTGATTTCCTAGAGCTGAGGGCATGAAAGAGTAAGAGCAACTGATATGCTGTGGGCTAACTCAGCAGTGAGCGAGCTTGAATGAACTTACTTTTGGAGGCTCATTTCTCTATAAGCAAGTTACAGTTGTAGGCAGCGTGATGACCAACAAATATGGTCGAGTTCATACTTAATTATATATGCACATGTATATTAAAACTATGTCAGGTTGACTGTAAGAGCTTCAAATTTTATCTAGGCATCCTTAAAATGCTCACCTCTTTTGTCTCTTTGACAGGCATCACATGGTTCTTGTGAGAGACATGAAACCACTGGAGCACCTGACAACACAAAGTATGACAACATTGGGGAGAGATAACACTAACTTAGCGGTTATTGCTGCAGTCAAGGTTGAACACGACAGCAATCAATTCTTTATTGTCTTTCAGCAACAAAAAATGCCGGGTGTAAGCTAGCCAACACTAAACGCAGAGATTAGATATGCCTGTAAGAGTTTTTGATAATGGTAAAATACATGTAGCTATCTGGTAACCCAAGCAACTACCATAGCTTTAGCGATGACAAGAGCTCACTGAGGGTGTAGCTAGTTATGATGAGTTATAAAAGGATGTGACTAACAGAATTTGTGTTTTCTTTCCAACACAATAAAATAGAGAGTCAAAATTTGAATTGAAAAAATCATAAAGTTCAAAATCTAACAAAATAGGCTGAGGATCCAGTCTTAATACACGCACTAATTTACGAAGAAACGATTGCTCTATTACTTCATTATGGAAGGCATATTATATAAAGTTACCATATTTATAATGTACAGTGATGCAATAGCTACATTTGTTGTGAGTGAAACTTACACAGATATATTTTAGCCACTAAAACTAAAAAATTAATGTTCAAAAAATCGTTCAACTCAAAATTGCTAACAAGAACACCCTTTCACAACCTGATAAGGAAACTCATAAAATGTCTAATCTAAGCAATTGACGATCATGACACGAGGAACCTGCCTACGCCAGCCCCTAACTAACTAGCAAACGCCCACTATTCTTAAATCTACGATGAAGTGCTGAGCTACACTACAGACAAGAAGACAAACTTTACATGATTAAAAAATAACTCATTTTTAACAAGTAACTTGCGAATAAGACTCCAAAAACATTTAGCCTCTAATAGTTGTTGGCACTAAAATGAACTTAGAGGTGAAGTGCTAATAATTAAATACTCTTATTACAGAGACTCACCAAGTTTTAGAACTGATCATTTGGTATAAAATAACTTAATGGGATCCTTTAAAGTCATAAGATGCTTACTGTAAGATACTGGTTGACCTTTTTGACCGCGTGATGTTGGCAGATGAGCCATCTGAGGTATATGATAAGGTCTTCGCGCTTGACAGACTGAGCTGCAATATCAGTATTTTGCGATAGAGCCTCCTTTGCCACGGCCAGTCTTTGAGCTCTTTCGAGACAATCTCTATACTCAGCATTGATTTGACTGCAAATATTCTCAATTTTAGTTCATTTCCAATTAGACCACACAAAAGCGCAGGCAATTGGTTAGCCAGTCTTTTGCTACACAGAGTATTATTTCCGTTTTCATACAACAGATTCCTGCTTACATTACTGCATGACTGTTCAAATGACCAAATTACACTTAACTCAAATAAAATGATCAATCGATCAATATCCAATATTTATTAGCGGATATTGAATACACTCAAAGACTTACCCAATAGAATTTAAACAAATGATTATGCAATGAATAATAATTGGTTATTGATGAGATGAAAGATAATTTATTAGATGTATTTGAGTAATACTAACTAACTTAGTAAAACTCATTCCATAAGACACAAAAAGCCTATTTTTAGCATCTATACGGAGCAGAACAAGCGCCTACTAAAAAACTACAGACGAAAAATAGCAGTTGACAATCTTACCAAATCCTCTTCTGATAATAAGGGTAGAGCGACTCAATAGCACTTGTATGCTCACAGAACCTTTTCCACCTTAGCAAATGCAAGTACTTTGCTTGAACGAGCTCTTCCATTCTGTTCACAAAATACTGCAAAACGCATGTTCAAACATAACTAGTGATTCCAACACAAACCTTGTTATGCAGAGAAGATCTTGAATAAAGTTGTAAGTAAAACCAGCAGATATAAAAAACTTCAATTCTTTGCAAATATCAAGAATCATAAAAGGCTAAACAATTCTTAAACTTACAAAAAACATAACTACAAATTAAATGGTCTGCAGATAGTTCTACTACAAACCTCATGAAGAAGCAGAGGTAAGCTTTCTGAAGAATACTCGGGTTTGAGACAATTGTACATTTCCTCTTTTAGTGCGTCTGCTTGAACTATTACTGGTTTTGCTTCTCCAACCTAAAAAAATGTAAAGTTCTTCACACATAATCATTGACAACAGAAACCAATAAATGATTTCCTAAGTTAATTAGTGATTCAAAGGTCTGATAGAAATATTATGTGATATTTTGATTTATTACAATATACTGTATAATAGCTATTTTGACAGTAAAACAATTGCAAACAGCATTAATAAAATTAACTTTAAGAAACAAAGATTTATAGATACTCACAGTAAGCATCCGATTAATGGCTTGTTTTCGCTCTCGTTTGAAGTACCCTGGGTCTTTCGGAAGAGGAACTGTGCTGTTAACATACATTATAAAACCATCAAATATGTTGCATTTTTGATATTGTTGCATCTGTTGCATCAAATATGTTGCAACTTTTTTGAAGAATAAAGTTTGTAACATTTAGCAAAGTTCGGCTTTCATTATTTCACACCAGCTAAAGCGTAAGATAATTCCAAAGACTTGTCTTGGTCATTATATTGCAACAATATATGCACTGTACATAAAATGTAACTGACTGATCTTAGTTAATAAAAACTATAAAAAATTATATTATAAGCTACAACTTCAAAACTACCACACCTAGGAACCTTCATCGGAATTCCATGAACCATTTCGTTTTCTTCAATTTCGTTTCTAACTTCATTGAGAAGTTTGTTTAGATCATCCTCGTAGTCTGCTATTAAATCTTGCGGAGCCAAGCTGAGAATATCTTCCATTTTTGGGTCCATGATGAAAACGTTACAATCAGACTTCTACCAATGTGTGTGCCAGATATATTGATTACATGTTGTCACATATGAGATTAAATACTCAACGAACTACCAGCGAATTTAAGATACAAAAACGGGTACATGTGATTTCCACAACAACCAATCAACAACGCTTGATTTCCGGGTAAAGAATTTATAAAGCTGCAAATCGTTTGCTTATGGTGTAATAAAAATACCATAATTTTAATTAATTTGATTCAAAAATAAACTTTTAGTTAAAACATACTTTTGCCATAATTAGACTTGCTATATATTTTTTGGTGCAATCTAAAACGTAAACAAATATAACCTTGACCCTCACACCGTAAGTTTAATCACGGGAATGCCGTTGGTTCTAAGGCTACATACAATCTTCCGTGGAGTTCGCACTTGTTATTGAAACATACATGTATTAGTAGGTCCAACCATTCTGCGTTTAACGTTCGACTGCCTATTTTTGTGTGGTATAGAGGTTATTTGAGATTTGGTGCTTGCTATAATATATATAATTGTTTTTGAAGCTTCTACACCAAGTTCTCCTGAAGAATAGAACGCCTTAATCGGGTAAAACGTTGTGTTGATAACGTTTGGATGGTCTATCGGAGTAGTTTGGAATAAGTGAAATACTAGTTTTTTGTTTTTGTGATTGGCTTAGGTTTGCGTTTTATGTTTTTTATATAGAGGAAACTCATACATTGGGTAAATCTGACAAGGTCAAATCTGATATCGAGAAACAAAAAGTAATAAACTTCTTTGGGAGAACTAGACTCTAAACATTAGACACTGCTATTATTTTCAAGGTGTATTTTATTTATAAAGTAAATATTCGTCTAGCTTAAAAAGAATGTTAAATGAACTATCAGAATGTTGACAGTAAACCCTATGTAAAACGGAAGGGAAATGCATGGTAACTATATGTGGTTGCCTAACATAACAGTTGTTCTCAGAAACTTGTTCAAATGACTATTTTAGTTGGTAGTAGTAATTCATTTGTGTAACAGTACTAGCTGAATGCTTTTTGTTAACATGCTTCTTTGTGGCAGACCCAGATTCGCCAAAAAGCAGATCTAGGTCTGCCAAAAAGATGTAAAAGCTGCACATATATGCTCACTGGACATTAACCCCCATGCCGTCTTGAAGCTTTTCTAATTTCCTGCAACTGCTGTTATTTCAGACATCAATGTAGTTTGAGCTTCAACAACTCTGGACAAATACATTTTGTTATATTCTATATAAACTATATATCTCGATTTGCAAGCTAGATAAAAAATGTCTGTACGTATTGATTGTGCATTAATTATACCAGGAGAGTGCAATAGCAACATTTCAAGTTGAAAACATGAATGCTAAACGGAATAACTACGTATTGGTTTTGGGTGAGGGTGTAACACAAGTGTGACACTAACAGTATTACTTATTATATTACTTATTATAATTGCAATGAGATAAACAGTTGTTAGAGAACAACTTTATGGTAAGTGTCTACAAGAAAATACAAAATAGCTACCGGTAACTTGATTGTACTAGTCATGCATGATGGCAACGTGTTACAGTACTATGTACATATGGTGTAAGTTCATGTAGGTACATAAGGATGTTGTCTAACTTTTTGTCTCATAGAAATTTCTAGACAAGGCACAAATTCCGCACTTGACTACCAGTTTTTGTTGTGGGAACTGTTTTGTATTACTGTATTTGAATTTGGTTATCTAATGTAAGGCAGTTGCAGGAAGATTTGAGGAGTACTTCAAGGAACATTATCATAATAAATATATAACTCTTATCTCCAGCATTCCACTATGAAGCTGCAAATTGATAATTTTTTCTTAAGAGTTGATGCTTCTTCCTAAGCAAAATTTTTTAAATTATGCTTTGCAAAAGTCTGGCAGTGTCATCTGATCTGAGATTATTCTATTACTTTCCTATATAAACAAAACTGAGAGTCCATTAATAAGGCTTTTCAAGTAGAAAAAAGGTCATGTGTTAAAACTTTACCTTACATCCAGTTAACTTTCATGTTAACAGTTAAAACATGTTAACAGTGAACATTCATTTTTAACTTCCATCCACAATGCGTATGCGCGTTGAACACAGAAGCTTCAGCCTATACATCTTCCTGTTCATAGTTTTTATGCGTTTTCTGGGTTTAATTGGTTATTGAATTGAACTTTCTTATTTATTCGATCAATTTTAATGTTTGCAGTTCTTTAATCGCTTGCTACAAAAATATGAAGTTTAGACAGCTAATGACGTATGGCTGCACATGCTGTAATTTCTAGCAGCTCAGCTGTGCTGGAGTAGAGCAGCTAGTTACAATCAGACTAATATGACATATATATATATATACATATATACGTAGACATAGATACTATATTATATCAATTAGATCTTTTACGTCTATTACATCTTTATTTACATACTTATAATTATTAAAGTTACTGTATGATCAATTGTAAGCATTTTTAAAAATAAACGCACATAGCAAATATTAATTTGTATTATCACTAACTGTTCTACATTTAATATGAATTATATGCCAACTTTTATTATGATTGTGTCAAGAAAGTCATCTACAAATGTTTTTTTCTCCAATTCTATTGCAAACTCCACTTGATTTGATTCTTTGAACATGATAAAAAGTAAACTGATTACATATTACATGTTTTAATGTACAATAATATTGTACTATATTTTTTGCATTTATTTACCTGTTTTATTTTATTTAATGCATGCCTTACAAATTATTTTGTTGTACCTAAGGTATTCATATACTTATTCATTTCTGTTTTTAACAAAAATTCATACCATTTCTACCATGAACTCCCTTTATTGACAATAAGAGACAGTTGTATTGAATACTTGTCAATAAGAATCAGCAATAAACATATTGATGATTTGAACAAACGCGTACTATCATTAATTCATTATAATATGACACCTAGCTAAAATTTATCCAATAGTTCACAGGATCATGCTCTCTTTGATCAGCATAAACACAGAAAAATTGCATCATGTTCAGTTTAAGAACTGATGCAAGACAGGCACTTATGAATGTATCAACTCGGTTCATCATTTTTCAACACAGGCATTAGGTAGGTTGTCCATGTAAAAGATGCTATCTAAATGGAGGTCACATAAACCTACAACTGTGAGTGTGTGAAAAAGAGAGAAAGGCAATTAGCATGAGGTCTTTTTGGAGCAGCATCAATCGGTTTTGAACTTGATAGATATGCCTCGTTGTCAGCAAAGTTTGAGTAGATGTGTGCATCAATTTTAATTGACCTCGGTTATGGCCATTGTATGGTGTAAAAATCAAGATTATTGAAATACTGGTTTCATTTAATACTGAAGAATGATTCAGTGAAAGTAACCTTTCCAAGCTCACGTTACTTAGCGGCAACTATGGTTAATTATGTTTGTAAGAATCCTAACATGATGTTTGCATTGCATGAAGCATGCTAGCAACTATAGAATCATATATCACCTTGGGGGAACCTTAAAGGTGTAACAGTTTGACCTTAGTCATAAAATTAATTGCTAAAGATGCAATCCAACACCCATTTTATTTACCTATAAAGTGTAGTTGGGAATTTTTGGTATTTGTATTCTAATCTCCTGCCGCATATTTTGAACCCAGAACAAGTAAAGCGCATGTCAAAAGAATGCGATATCACCCTTTTTAATATTTCTTACCAGCAAATACAATGGAAAAGTTATGATATAGAAAATAATAGCTGTTAATAATAATAAATAACAGAAAAATAATAACTCACGGTTGGTAATGCACTTTCATTGTTAAGTTGCTGGTCACGGAACCTCTGAACAAAAATAATGATAAAGATTTTAGCATGTTTATTCTCCATGGCTGGTGATCTAAGTCATGGCTAGGAAAATATTCTGTAATCCTTTCTAATGACACAATACATTGATATTTACAGAATATCTTAAGATCTCCAGCTTATCCATAAGAGAGGACAATAATAAAAACCAAACCACGTTTTTATGGCTATGTTGAGAGACAGACATTTCCCTTGAGGTAATCTAAAACATGCATCAGAAATGCTGTAGAGCTATGAGATTTGACACGTGTCTGCTAGCATTTTATTACCGTTAGATTTGATTCAATGAAGGCATTCACATTCAATTACAGCGAGTAAGTATTTCTAAACAACTTCTTTCTGTTTCAGAAGACCAGCATGCTTCAGTTTAATGAAATTGTTAATCTTCGAGAAGAGGTCTGTAAAGGAATACAATGCGAGGAGTGGTTTCGAGCATCAGGTTTGTTCAAGTTTCTCATTTATGGCCTTACTTCCTTGAACTTTTATCAGACTTGTCTCTTTCTAGGACTGTTTTTAGACTGCCAATAGTTATAAGTAGTGCCTCTGATTGAATAGGATTAATCGTTATAGGTTATAGCTGTAACTGGTACTATTTTAAAATAGTTTTAAGTCTGTTTTCTGAAACTGTTATTCATAAAACTGGCTCTTTGGGCTGTCTCCATTGACAATCTTTACTGATTTCTGCAAGAGACAAAATTTACGGCTTCCTTTTAGGGTGTTTCTGTAGTTGCTCTGTGAACTGCTCCAAGATGCCATGGCTTGTTATCTGATTTACATGCCAAATCTAGGAATTTTTACATTTTCAGACATTGATCATGTAGGGGTATACTTGCAAGTCAACTCACATTATTTATTGGAAAATATTACAAAATGAGGACGGAACATTAAAAAAAAAAGAAACTGCTGTGCCTCCAAATGAAACTGCAGATTATTTATATTTATCTGGATGGTTTTTCTTACTTTGAAACCATGGCAAACACGCTTAAAGTAGATTCTGTTTTGGTCATCGGTCAGTATTACTTTTACGTATTTAAAAGCTATTTGTTTGGACTCTGTTTTGGTCTATGTTATTTTTATAGGAGATGAGTTGGTCTTTGAATCTGTCAAGTTGGTCGGTAGAGAGAATGATGGTACATTCTTGTTCCGTTACAACACCACTACTCTTCCGGTAACTTCCTTTTTTCATGACGAATGATTCTTTGTGTTGTGCTATGTATCTAGATATTCTGGATGATTTTGTGCACCCTCAAGACCTAAGTTTAGTTAGGAATTTTAAAGAATAATAAACGACAATTCGTCCCTGATATGATGATCATATACTAGAAAATTTTATTACTGCATCTATGCATGTACTCTTTAAAAAGTGGAAACAACTTCAAGCATGTCGATCAATCAGCATTGCTGAGTGCTCTTGCTAATTAAAAGTTAGCATCAGCAAGCATTTTGTTCTCATCATATATTTCTTATGTGATAATGCCTATACTATCTAATTTTTTGGGCTTATCAATTCTTGCACGAATACATGTATGGTCTAAACAATTCTACAAACTCACTCGAGTGACGATGTGACATTTGAAGTAACAGCGCCTGTGCATTTTTACAGTGTAGAAGGAGGAGGTTATAGCAAACCTTTCTTACTTTTGTGCTAAAATGTCTGGTTATTTATAATATGACTTTATATTCTAAAAAAATCATGGATTTAAAGATTTTGAGAAAGTTTCCTGTTGGACTGGATAAGCTTTTTTGCTTTGAGATTTTTGAGGGAAATTATTTCTAATTCCAGTCATAAAAAATTATGACTGAAATCTTCAACGTAGCAAAAAGAGCATTTTTAATGTTAGTAGCCAACAAACTGTTTCACAACTCGATTTTGTCACCTAAAGTTGTCCATATTATCACTAGTGATCGATTTCATCATTATGGTAACAATGTAGTCATTGCTGTGTTGTGCCGCAGACTGGTGGAGGGCTGAACCTACAGACTCACATAGGCCTTTGTCACCTGGCGGAGAACAGAGTGAAGACCCTACTGAGTCTGGAAGCTGGCAAGGAAGAGGATGTGGTTCACTGCACTATCAATGAAACAAGCACAGTAATTGGTTTGTTCCACGTTTGCTCTTTCTCTTTTGCCCTTTTTGTTTAGTTTTTTTTTGTAATTAACATCAATATCAATTTTTGCTTATACTTCATTATGCTGTTTCTCATTTTTATAGTTGGATCTTATTTGTCTTTTTATAGTTTTTATTTTTTTAATACCTTATTAGCAATAATATTATCTCAAACAAAAATGTTTTCTAAATTATGCCATACAAGAATCATAAATAAGGGTGACAGTTAATCAAACAAATCAAATGGATGTTCATTGGTTTGGAGTTATGTCTTCTTACCAAAGTTCCTTGTCAGCCATTTTTATTGACACAGTTTCAATGCTCTTGCATAGCAGAGCGTTTTACTTCTTTTTTGAAACAATTTTTTCGAAAGTTTTGCAGGGTCATCTGATTGGAGCTAATTTTATTACATTGTTATATGACTAAAACTGGGATCATCAAAAAGGTTTGTTAAGTAGAAAAAATGTCGCATTTTAAAACTTATTTCTATCTATAGCATGTATGCGCTGGAGTTGCCCTTCCTGACAGTCTGTCTACTATTTGTAGTGTTCTGTATTGCATCTGATGGTCCGATCAAAACAAGGTCTAGTGCCAATAAAGGTAAGTGCATGCTCCGGTGTTACGTAAGTATTCTTTTAAAAAGAACATGTTTATATAGTCTAATTTTACTTCGCAAAGTTCTAACATGTGAAATGAGGAATGTACCTACTCTTACTATCAGAGCTATGCATTAAAGAATATGCATTAAAAAACAACAATCAAAATGCACTATTTAGTTGCCCTTCTTTCGTGCCTGTGGTGTTTCCTGTCCATGTCGACACGATTTTGTGATGATATCTACTCAACAAGTAAGCGGTACTAAATTTACTAAATGTGATCGTTAGCAAGGATGGGCGTAAGTCATGCAGGTCGTAACTCCAATAATTGCTGTATTATTTGAAGAGGGAATGAATCTTAGCTATTAGAATGTAAGTATTGTGACACGCTTAGAGACACGCTCACCTGGTTGAGCTTGTCTAGTAAGTGACTATGTTAATACGACCTTCTGCTGAACTTCAAGTAGAGTAATTTGATTAATCTCTTCCAATTTGCCCAAAGTTTAGTTGCATTAATTTATTTTCGTGGAGTATATTTTACTACTTCTTCGTACCACTGCAGACATGAGGCTATACCTAGCAGACGTACATGCTGGTATGAGACGGAAAACAGTGCCCATAGAGATTGTAGCAGAAAGACTGGAGAACACAAAATCCGCACAGTTTATACACGGAACAGCCCTTGACAGGAAGGCACGACTCATCGTGTTTGAACATACTGAGTGTAAGTTATTGTTGATTGGAGCACTACAAGTATGGGTTACCATTCTGATTACTTGAGATGCTTCACTGGGGACAGAGACTTTGGAGTCTAAGATATTTTATTAGTTTTAGCTTATGTTCCCTAACATTATCGATGGGAGAGTTCGTTTAGTGTATGAGTATGTCAGAATGTGCATGGAGAGATGTTACCTACTTGTAGTTTTCCTTGCTTCTGTCTTTGTACATCCCCATTAACTTCTGTATAAGCTCTGTATAAATTTTGTGTAGCCCCTCCATTAACTGTAGTTCACGTTGTCTTTGTTGTCTCTGTAATATCTCTGCTTAGTTTCTGTATAGTCTCAGTAATATATCTATACTGCCTCTGTATCGCCCGTGTGTGGGATGGCTACTCTTCTCGAAATAAAATGTAGTATATTGGCTAGAACTTTATAGCTACTGCCTGCTCATTAACTTAATATGTATTGTAGACATTGGAGTGCTGACCTTACCATTAGACAGCACGGGACGGGTGAGTACACCTCTCAATATGTGGGAGGTTTTCAGCGAAACCACCGACTAGCTCACCAAATATTAGTAAATAACTTTTTGGCTGTTTTTTCAGCATTTTAAATGTCCTATTGAGTCGGGTTCAGGTAAAAACATCTATTTACACTGTGTTATGGACCAGAGTTCACAATAATGTAAACAACCTTAATATGTTGCTTTGGGAATCGTGTTCTCATAGTGTCAAACAGTATCAGACGATCATTTGATCCGAGTGTTAGCTATACGGTTGGGTAAGAGATTAGAAGTATGCTGGGCCCATATAAAGAAGCTGGTGTATTGATCCTACTGTTTGCCAATATCTGTGCTATTGTTGAAGTATATTTTTATACTGGGTCCACTTAGCCTAATCAACACGGGTACGTATTATTCTAACTCTAGTATGTTAGCAGTCTTGGGTGCTGTGAGAGATCATCATCACGTGTAATAATTACATGCACAATTATTCCATGATACTGCAAGGTAGTTTGGTGACGCAGCTGGTAGTTCGCTCGGCTGCAAAACTCGGATACTAAAATTCAATTCCTGTACAGAGCAACATTTTTCCTAATGCTCTTAGCTTGGTGACAAACGGACACTGTTTATTATAGTAAAGATTGCACGCATTTGTAAAGACTCTCATAAAATACAACTTACACTGATAAAGTAAGTACCCATAAGCTCTTTCAATCTACATGTATATACATGGTTTAGCTAGCAGTCATAAAGAATGATTTTGTTTCATTCTCACCCCTGATGATGCTTCTAAACATAACATCTCTCCTTCGATAATTTCAGTTATCAGTCATTTAATGTGCAGATATTTCTAATTATTCCATAGAGATCTCATTTCATTGTGTTATACCTTTAGATTACAGATTTGTTGGAGTTTCCAACAAATCTTCTCGCATGTAAGTTAAGTGAAAGAGCTATGAAGTTCTAAAACCACTGCTATCGGCTGTGAGCAGTTACAAAAGATTTTAGTTTATATGCAGTTGAAGATTTCTAACACTGTGTTATTCTAGCTAAATGCACTGTCCAATTGGTAAAGCTAGAAATCGTGGCCAGGTTTTCTGGCTTGGAGAGGAGATGGAAAGCAGTTGTATTATCACACCAGTATTAACACTTGTTACGTGCATTGTGCACTCTGTCCAGTCATGATGAGTACTATACACAAATATATATGCGTCAAGGGCTACGGCTTATCATTAAATGTTAGCTCTACTCTGATTAAATGTCTGTTTAGTTTGGGCGGTTCATATTCTATAACATTCGTAGCAAACACAGAATTTATTTTTATATCTCTTCTTAGCAAAATGAACTTTGTTCATCTTCACCTCATATACAATATTCTGAAGAGTTCGCTATGGATTAAACTACTCTAGTATATAATAGTAATATTGTAATATAATAATAATATCATAATAATATATATTGTATAGTTGTAGAAGTTGACCTTCAGAGATATTTTTAAAGCTGATAAGGCTACTAAAAATTTAGGCTGAGAAAAATATGGTGCTGCTTAAAGATTGTCATGCTTATAAGGAGTAATGTATACAGGTTTTCCTTTTATAAGTTGATGAAAAAGTGCATACAATTCTATGTTCACTTTGGTGTCAAATTACTGTTATTTTGACGAATAGTTATCACAGTGCATTTACTGCTGTATTATAGTATTATATACTAATATTCAAATTACACTTTTGTAAAGTAAAAAGAGATTTATTATGCCAATTGATTTTTAAGCCTTTTATGGCCAACTAAAATAAAACGGTGCCCTAGTGGTCTGGAATGCTTCACCTGCAAGTAGTGGTTTCTAAATCTAACTTTAAATCGCTTTATGCAACTCGGCATGTCTCCAGTCATCCAGGTTTCCTTGCCACTGGGCTCAGTCATGTTTAGCTCATATCACAGCAACAATGCTCTTACAAGCATCAATGATATACAGCCCCCCCCAGTGGGGGGGGGCTGTATATCATTGCAGACATGCACAGCCTCTGCTTGCAGTAAGCCAAGTAGACATAATTAATCTTCGAGAGATCGCTCCCTCGTATAAAACACTTGACTAGCAGTCCGAGATTTCGACGCGCTTGATCATGATTTTTGTTAAAGTTTTTATTTAAATCACTAAACTCCCACAGGAAATCGTTTCTAAGGAATCAAGTGTGCAAGTTTTTTATGGTTGGATGTGAATACAAGTAAGCTTTTATTACGTGACAAGGCCAGACAGGGGTGGGAGAGTTTGATGCAACGTATACTGCTGTAGTTGAAGGACAAGGAGAAAAGCTACAAGCCTGATTGGATCATTGGAAAGCATTACTGGTACCAGTGGGATGTGGACAAACAACATCTCTACACTATAGCACAGGACCTCAACAATGACAGCATTGTCTTGAATGTCTACCAGACCTCTGATAAAGTCACCCTCCAGCACTTGGTGAGTTGTTACATGGGGCAGAAGCTCCTTGCTGTTTGAAGCTAAGTTGTGTGACTTGAGATATGTTTATACAGTCAAATAATTACAGTGATAATAAGTAATAAGTCAACTGACATTATATGGCTTGTTCAATGTTGCTGCTTAGTATTGGTAACAGCAAAGATTTTCACATTGTGAAAATCAACTTTTGAATTTAAATTAAGTACATGAACAAACTTCATCTTTGACAAAATGCTTGATGTTGGTCAACTTGATGTTGGTCAACTTGATGTTGGTCAACTTGATGCTGGCCAACTTGTTGTTGGTCAACTTGATGTTGGTCACCTTGATGTTGGTCAACTTGATGTTGGTCACCTTGATGTTGGTCAACTTGATGTTGGTCAACTTGATGTTGGTCACCTTGATGTTGGTCAACTTGATGTTGGTCACCTTGATGTTGGTCAACTTGATGTTAGTCACCTTGATGTTGGTCAACTTGATGTTGGTCACCTTGATGTTGGTCAACTTGATGTTGGTCACCTTGATGTTGGTCAACTTGATGTTGGTCAACTTGATGTTGGTCACCTTGATGTTGGTCAACTTGATGTTGGTCACCTTGATGTTGGTCAACTTGATGTTGGTCACCTTGATGTTGGTCAACTTGATGTTGGTCACCTTGATGTTGGTCAACTTGATGTTGGTCAACTTGATGTTGGTCACCTTGATGTTGGTCAACTTGATGTTGGTCACCTTGATGTTGGTCAACTTGATGTTAGTCACCTTGATGTTGGTCAACTTGATGTTGGTCACCTTGATGTTGGTCAACTTGATGTTGGTCACCTTGATGTTGGTCAACTTGATGTTGGTCAACTTGATGTTGGTCACCTTGATGTTGGTCAACTTGATGTTGGTCACCTTGATGTTGGTCAACTTGATGTTGGTCACCTTGATGTTGGTCAACTTGATGTTGGTCACCTTGATGTTGGTCAACTTGATGTTGGTCACCTTGATGTTGGTCAACTTGATGTTGGTCACCTTGATGTTGGTCAACTTGATGTTGGTCACCTTGATGTTGGTCAATTTGATGTTGGTCACCTTGATGTTAGTCAATTTGATGTTAGTCAACTTGGTGTTGGTCACCTTGATGTTGGTCACCTTGATGTTGGTCAACTTGATGTTGGTCACCTTGATGTTGGTCAATTTGATGTTGGTCAACTTGATGTTAGTCAATTTGATGTTGGTCAAGATGTCCAATTGGCAAGAAGAACAGACATTGTTTAGATATAAGGAAAATGAGAAACAAGTTTATCAAGGCTCTGCCACTTTGGCAGATGCTAAGTAGGCAGGGCTTAATGAAAGGTAAAAGCCGTTAAATTGTATCTAGATGCATAGAAGTGATAACGTCAGCCCAGAAAGGTCATACAACTTACATACTAGACTGTGTGACAATATCAGCAGCTGTCTCAACCAAACATACATGTAAAAATTTCATTTCGTTCTGTTGCTGACTAATGATCAGACGGCCGGAGTTTGCTGGCTGATAGCTTCCACCACTACCTTCAGTATTTAAAATACAGACTGCGCATTCCTTCTATATCATATCTATGATATGTATCTATATGTATCTGTTTGGGGTGGAAACAGATACACATAGATCTGTTGCATATAGTTCTGTTACATATAGATACATATGCTAACTAGTCACATATACAATATGTGATTAGTTAGCATGGGTAACTACTTAGCAATGTACCTACCCTAGACCATAAATGCAAACACTGGATGCGTTCAAAATGCTATCGGCTCAGAAGAGACCGGCTAAATTTTGAACAGACCTTTTTGAATGGAACAGTCTTCTCGTTGGCAGCACTCAAACCTACAACATTGCTGGTGGCTAATATCAGAAATGCCAGTTTAGGGTAGCCTTCTCTTGCATACAAACTTGAGTTAGGGTGGCATTTCATGTATGAATGGAGTAATTTTATGTATTTTCTATAATTCATTCGTAGAAGGATCGTCGCATATCAGAGAGCCTGTTTGGTAATGCATTCTTTTGTGTAAAGCAGCTTGCGGTCTGCTAATCGTGTGAGCATAGTTAACTCGTGCGCAAGCCTGTGCTGTTTGCTTGAATAAGAAGCTTGGCTTTGGCTACTTTGTTCCCATTCCAGCAACTGATATCGTGTTTTTTGCTTCCTAGAAAAGTTTAGTTAGAAATAACAGGGTGGAAAACTGTATAAATCGAAGCTCATTACAAAGAGGTAAGAAGAAGCGGAAAAAGTTAGTCACTTGTCATGTGAGGCAAACAGTTGATGGTAATTGAAGAATAATTTTTTCAATAGCAGCCTGGATTCACTGTTGTGCTTTACCTTCTTTGTAAGGCCTTGTTTTTTTTCTCACATATTTTCCACATTCTGGTTGCTGACCAAAGATAGTGGCACATCATTAATTACAAGAGTTAGCTGTCTCCAAACTATTTAAAACTTAATACTTCAAAATATGTAAAACAGCTTTTAATGGGCCCGCAACCTTTCCTAACTTTGCATGCTCCACGAGCTTGTTTCCTAAGTTAGCTGGTAGATAATGGAACTCTTGCTTGTGCATCATCTATCTCTCTCTCTCTATCTCTTTTCCTTTGTTCGCTCTGTCTCTCTTTACTCAATCTCTCTCATTTGTTTTCTCTCCTCCCTCTACTCTTCTTCTCTTTCTCATCCTCCCTCCAGTATTTTTTTATTTTAGATGTTTTTTCCTTTTTACAGTTTTTGCTTCCGATAGAAATAGACTCCAAGACAACAAGACCAAGACTGTCTCGACTCAACGTTGAGCAGCGATCGCAAGGTATTTTATAGGATGAACTGAAATATTTCCATACCAACACCATATTTCCATGTTTTGAGCCAAATTACATTTATTTTATAAAGAGTTTCACTCATTTATTTTACCTCAACACCTCAACTTATTATTGTGGTAATGCTGCTGTCCTGTTCTATTGCAGACAGAAACATCATTGTCCTCACCAGCAGCGACAGCACAAACGATGGACTGCTTTGTCTCTGCAATCAGGTGCCGTACACACGGAGGGACAAATCCGAAGTTGATCTCCCATTTACCCTCAGCTATGAAATACTATCATTTGTTCATGGTATGCTAGTCTGAGGATATATGTTTGTACTGCCAAAGGTAGACGTTTACTATGAATTGGCTGCCGTGTTCACTGTTATTGTTCTCTGATGTTGTAGGAAAGAAGTTTAAAGTCTCTGTACCTAATGTACCTGGGCGGCTAAGGAAAGTCTGCATACACTTCACCCTCATAGGTGAGTCAAATATCAACAAGTTGGCTGGAGACTTGTTGATTTGTGTCCTTTATGTGCATTCGAAGAGAAAAATCATTACCACTCAGTTTTGTAGGAACCCATAGAGTACTTTATAATCAGCCAAAACTGGACTCACTCAAATATAGTCTGATATGAGAATAGGACATAATAATAGCTAGGACATAGCATTTAGCCTGCCATATACATAACAGCGACAGGTAAAATATTCAAATACAAGAGAACACAATTTTAATACGAGAGAAAAAAAACTCAAGGGCAACTGAATTAGGTACAGAATGAACCTATCAAATGAGGAGTCGTGATTTTAAATTTAATTTAATTTTCTCATCAAGTAGGAAAATTGCCAAGACATGCACTATAAGAAACCATTGGTGACGGCTCTATGTGCGCAATAGCCTGGCTAGTTGAGATGCAGAGATTGGTTGGCGGGCAGTGAGCGGGGGGTGGCCTCTCATCTTCTGAGTCACATGAGAAACCGAGGATATCTCTGATTGTTGGAGTTGTCATTCCAATATTTTGAACAAAAGACATTTTGAACAAGACAGTAAAAGCTTGTTCAGGTTCAATTTATCAGCCTTGTCAGTTTCTAACCTTTAACCTCTTGAACTCTGACTTTTCTCATCAGGGCGCACCACTATACCTGGGAAAGTTGTCATAAATTGGACATTTGAAAACTTTTATGAAATATACTAAACCTGCTCACAATCAAATAAAATTTGGTGATGAACTGGAAAATAACTTGTAAAAAATAAGTTTTCGTGCTCGTAGTGTGGGTTCAGGCAGACAGATAGAATGATTATATATTATTGCAATTATTTATATTATAAATAATTATATTATTTATAATATAAATAATTGTAATCATTATTTGTATTATATATATTACAATATATTATTATAAATAATTATATTATAAATAATTATTATATTATAAATAATTATTATATCATTTATAATATAATAATTTATTATAGTGAAGATTAATTGCTAGAATTTATAATTTTGTTAAATAATATTGTTATGGATTTGCTAAACTCAGCTATTTCTAATGGCCACACGCATCAAGCTATCCTGGGATTAGCGTAGTAATATGCAAGCCAGCTTTCATGGAAAGCCAACCAAACACTGTATATAAGGATACGTAAAGCAGCGTAGAACAGGATGTGTAAGAATAAGTAATGAAGAAAGATACACTGAAGAGACAGAAGAACAAAGAGCACGAGATACTGTCTACAAGCAACGAAACTATATATGAACATTTGTGGATTATTTGAACATTAACTCATCTCTGTGCAGCTTTAGCTTGTGTAATAAAGAGCCATACTCATTCACCAGCCATCTTGCTTGCAACGATTATAGTTGTGCATGAGAGCTAATACTCATTCAGTATAAGACAACTTGTAACCAGAACCCACTTAGTATTGATTGCAAGTGCCATAAGTCGCTATATTAGCGAGAGGCAAGCTCAAAAATTCATTACAATATTCATTTGCCTATCAAAAGATAATGTAAAAATAATACAAGGTCATGTGATCAAATACTATGGCTATTTTGTTTGTCTAGTTGTTGGCTGACTCATTTTAATCCTAAGATTGTTTCTCTTGTCAAGCCATTATGCAAAAGCGCAAAGGTTGAACCTTTAAACAATTAAACCTTCTAGAACCTTCTTTGCATCCTTTTAGAGCAGTTACTCACTATTTTTAAATATAACTTACTACTTTTTCTGGCAATCAGTTTTTCAACTATTGCATGTAATGCAATAATTCTACTTTGTGCAGTATAACACTATGTGCAATAGCTGTACTATGTGCTGTACTATGTGCTCATCTACTTCAACTAGCAATAAGTTTAAAACTTACTTGTTTACAGGTAACTTTCTCCTGGCATATTTACCTGAGGTCTTTACTCATATACTCAATGTTCAAGATGTTGCCGAACTTGGAGTACTTAATATCATCAGTGGAGGTACTAGCTTACTGTTCTGTTTTGCAGTAGAATATTTTGCTGTGACGTTTTATGTTATATAAAATGATACGTAAATGCTATACAGAGCTAGGCTTTGCCCTACTACATCATGTGAAGGTGCCATTGTCATTTTATTTGTAATAGACGAGTAGAGATTGTGGTATGTGTGACTGTCATATAGCAGATAAGAGTGCCATAAAGTATGTTAACAGTCATAATATGCTTGTTTTAACATATCAGTAATAATGTTAAAAACGTACAATGTAGATGTTTGGTCAAGTTTTTCCACCACGAATTAAAACATGGAAATTGGAGTTGTCTTCTCGCGTTCAAACGATGACAATAATTCCATACTCGGTTTACATTGCGTCAGCCATATGCCGTGTTAGATAGCGTTCTTTGTTAAATCTTGCCAAAGCATCGTAGCAGAGTGGCGCAGTGGAAGCGTGCTGGGCCCATAACCCAGAGGTCGGTGGATCGAAACCACTCTCTGCTATCTTATTTTTTGTAGATGTTAGGTAATTAGCTACATTGAATTGTTTATTGCTAAATGTTGGACTAGATTCTATAGATTTTGTGAATGTCGCTCACAGGTTAAAGACATGCAACAGATTTGTTGTGTATTAAGTTTGGTTTAGGTTAAATAATGTCAGCCAGCTATTAAGTTAGAAAGAAGTATGTTTGCAAAAGTAAGGTTATGCCACCAGGATATGGCCAGTTACGACCAGCGTCTAAATGTCATTAATCCTGAGGAGCTGAATATGTTTTTAGATTTTTGTTTTTGCTATTTAAAATACCCAAATCGGATCTCCAATCTGCCTGACCATCCGTTACATCGCTACTTCGCCAAAAAACACTACACCCTATACCAGACACCCAAACATTGCACAGCATTATGCAAAAAAGCTTTTTCTTTTAATATAGATAATTTACTTTACTAGTTTATTTTTGCCTCATGGTCTAATTTGCTTTAAACGGCACTGACCTGTGTAAGCCTAATATCTATCTATTTATCATCTGCATACATACGGGTCGGAAAACAATTCCTGTGCAACAAGGCAACTTGTCCTCGTCAGGAACTGATTCTTGAAGCTTGTACAACAACTCCGTTGTTGTACTTCAGTTTCATTTTATTCGGTTTTCTGATTGTTTTAATGAAGATTAGTGCTATTTTATGTCACTAAATGAGCCCATTGTCCATATTAAAATATAATGTCAACTTGCCTGATCACCCACTCGGGGATCATATAGTATACTAGTTGAATGCCAGGCGTGGCCCGGGTATTAAAAATGTCTTTGGACAGAAAATTTATTTTTATATAACATATACAACATTTCCAATTGTAACTTTTAAACTTCATATCACGAGAAAAGTGTTTTTGTGCAGCTCAAATGTATTAAGATAATGAATACACAATGGGTACATGGTGTGTATATTAAAAAGATTACTGTTGCAGGAGAAGCTTGTTGTGTTCGAACGATACTGTTCAAAACTCGGTTTTGTTGGACGATACTGGCACCTCTCGATACCGGTACAAATGTAAAAATGAGATACCGTACTGTCATTGTCTGATACTTTGTCTGACTGAACGGAGAGAATGTAGAGGCAACTCCTACTCTAGATAATACAATTGTCCACATGATTAGCATTTATCTTTTACAGATTTACTGAAATCGGGAATATGAGTGTAATGGCACTTTTAAAATTGAAATGGCACATCTGAAAATTACACATTAAAAAAATTGGTAAGGGTAAAAAAATTTAAAAAAAGACAAACACAAAAAGTAATATTAATTAATAATAAGAAAAGTGCACATTTAGCTTGTGCAATCGTGAAAAGGAGATACAGTATATGGTGAGAGCATTGGGAAGGATAAGAACAGCTTATTCTTGTGGTTATGCGTGCTTATTAGTAGACTTGTGGTTGAATGTCACAAGTTCAAATCCACTACGCAGATAATATTTTGTTGCTAAAACTTTATCGCTATAACTAGACAGACAAACGACAAACAAACAAACATTGAGAGTTATATATAAAGGTACGTGGATAGAACTATTGAGAGTTATATATAAAGGTATGTGGATAGAACTATTGAGAGTTATATATAAAGGTATGTGGATAGAACTATTGAGAGTTATATATAAAGGTACGTGGATAGAACTATTGAGAGTTATATATAAAGGTATGTGGATAGAACTATTGAGAGTTATATATAAAGGTATGTGGAGTTATATATAAAGGTATGTGGATAGAACTATTGAGAGTTATATATAAAGGTATGTGGATAGAACTATTGAGAGTTATATATAAAGGTACGTGGATGGAACTATTGAGAGTTATATATAAAGGTATGTGGAGTTATATATAAAGGTATGTGGAGTTATATATAAAGGTATGTGGAGTTATATATAAAGGTACGTGGAGTTATATATAAAGGTATGTGGAGTTATATACAAAGGTATGTGGAGTTATATATAAAGGTATGTGGAGTTATATATAAAGGTATGTAGAGTTATATATAAAGGTATGTGGAGTTATATATAAAGGTACGTGGAGTTATATATAAAGGTATGTGGAGTTATATATAAAGGTACGTGGAGTTATATATAAAGGTATGTGGAGTTATATATAAAGGTATGTGGAGTTATATATAAAGGTATGTGGAGTTATATATAAAGGTATGTGGAGTTATATATAAAGGTATGTGGAGTTATATATAAAGGTACGTGGAGTTATATATAAAGGTATGTGGAGTTATATATAAAGGTATGTGGAGTTATATATAAAGGTATGTGGAGTTATATATAAAGGTATGTGGAGTTATATATAAAGGTATGTGGAGTTATATATAAAGGTATATGGAGTTATATATAAAGGTATGTGGAGTTATATATAAAGGTATGTGGAGTTATATATAAAGGTATGTGGAGTTATATAAAAAGGTATGTAGAGTTATATACAAAGGTACGTGGAGTTATATATAAAGGTACGTGGAGTTATATATAAAGGTATGTGGAGTTATATATAAAGGTATGTGGAGTTATATATAAAGGTATGTGGAGTTATATATAAAGGTATGTGGAGTTATATATAAAGGTACGTGGAGTTATATATAAAGGTATGTGGAGTTATATATAAAGGTATGTGGAGTTATATATAAAGGTATGTGGAGTTATATATAAAGGTATGTGGAGTTATATATAAAGGTATGTGGAGTTATATAAAAAGGTATGTAGAGTTATATACAAAGGTATGTGGAGTTATATATAAAGGTACGTGGAGTTATATATAAAGGTATGTGGAGTTATATATAAAGGTATGTGGAGTTATATATAAAGGTATGTGGAGTTATATATAAAGGTATGTGGAGTTATATAAAAAGGTATGTAGAGTTATATACAAAGGTATGTGGAGTTATATATAAAGGTATGTGGAGTTATATATAAAGGTATGTGGAGTTATATATAAAGGTATGTGGAGTTATATATAAAGGTATGTGGAGTTATATATAAAGGTATGTGGAGTTATATAAAAAGGTATGTAGAGTTATATACAAAGGTATGTGGAGTTATATATAAAGGTATGTGGAGTTATATATAAAGGTATGTGGAGTTATATATAAAGGTACGTGGAGTTATATATAAAGGTATGTGGAGTTATATAAAAAGGTATGTGGAGTTATATAAAAAGGTATGTGGAGTTATATATAAAGGTATGTAGAGTTATATATAAAGGTACGTGGAGTTATATATAAAGGTATGTGGAGTTATATATAAAGGTATGTGGAGTTATATATAAAGGTATGTGGAGTTATATATAAAGGTACGTGGAGTTATATATAAAGGTATGTGGAGTTATATACAAAGGTATGTGGAGTTATATATAAAGGTATGTGGAGTTATATATAAAGGTATGTGGAGTTATATATAAAGGTACGTGGAGTTATATATAAAGGTATGTGGAGTTATATATAAAGGTATGTGGAGTTATATATAAAGGTACGTGGAGTTATATATAAAGGTATGTGGAGTTATATACAAAGGTATGTGGAGTTATATATAAAGGTACGTGGAGTTATATATAAAGGTATGTGGAGTTATATATAAAGGTATGTGGAGTTATATAAAAAGGTATGTAGAGTTATATACAAAGGTATGTGGAGTTATATATAAAGGTACGTGGAGTTATATATAAAGGTATGTGGAGTTATATATAAAGGTATGTGGAGTTATATATAAAGGTATGTGGAGTTATATATAAAGGTATGTGGAGTTATATATAAAGGTATGTGGAGTTATATATAAAGGTATGTGGAGTTATATATAAAGGTACGTGGAGTTATATATAAAGGTATGTGGAGTTATATATAAAGGTATGTGGAGTTATATATAAAGGTACGTGGAGTTATATATAAAGGTATGTGGAGTTATATACAAAGGTATGTGGAGTTATATATAAAGGTACGTGGAGTTATATATAAAGGTATGTGGAGTTATATATAAAGGTATGTGGAGTTATATATAAAGGTATGTGGAGTTATATATAAAGGTATGTGGAGTTATATAAAAAGGTATGTAGAGTTATATATAAAGGTATGTGGAGTTATATACAAAGGTATGTGGAGTTATATATAAAGGTACGTGGAGTTATATATAAAGGTATGTGGAGTTATAAATAAAGGTATGTGGAGTTATATATAAAGGTATGTGGAGTTATATATAAAGGTATGTGGAGTTATATATAAAGGTATGTGGAGTTATATAAAAAGGTATGTAGAGTTATATACAAAGGTATGTGAAGTTATATATAAAGGTACGTGGAGTTATATATAAAGGTATGTGGAGTTATATATAAAGGTATGTGGAGTTATATATAAAGGTATGTGGAGTTATATATAAAGGTATGTGGAGTTATATAAAAAGGTATGTAGAGTTATATACAAAGGTATGTGGAGTTATATATAAAGGTACGTGGAGTTATATATAAAGGTATGTGGAGTTATATATAAAGGTATGTGGAGTTATATATAAAGGTATGTGGAGTTATATATAAAGGTATGTGGAGTTATATATAAAGGTATGTGGAGTTATATATAAAGGTATGTGGAGTTATATATAAAGGTATGTGGAGTTATATATAAAGGTATGTGGAGTTATATATAAAGGTACGTGGAGTTATATATAAAGGTACGTGGAGTTATATATAAAGGTATGTGGAGTTATATATAAAGGTATGTGGAGTTATATATAAAGGTATGTGGAGTTATATAAAAAGGTATGTAGAGTTATATATAAAGGTACGTGGAGTTATATATAAAGGTATGTGGAGTTATATATAAAGGTATGTGGAGTTATATATAAAGGTATGTGGAGTTATATAAAAAGGTATGTAGAGTTATATACAAAGGTATGTGGAGTTATATATAAAGGTACGTGGAGTTATATATAAAGGTATGTGGAGTTATATATAAAGGTATGTGGAGTTATATATAAAGGTATGTGGAGTTATATATAAAGGTATGTGGAGTTATATATAAAGGTACGTGGAGTTATATATAAAGGTGTGTGGAGTTATATATAAAGGTATGTGGAGTTATATATAAAGGTACGTGGAGTTATATATAAAGGTATGTGGAGTTATATATAAAGGTACGTGGAGTTATATATAAAGGTATGTGGAGTTATATATAAAGGTATGTGGATGGAACTATTGAGAGTTATATATAAAGGTATGTGGAGTTATATATAAAGGTATGTGGAGTTATATATAAAGGTATGTGGAGTTATATAAAAAGGTATGTAGAGTTATATACAAAGGTATGTGGAGTTATATATAAAGGTACGTGGAGTTATATATAAAGGTATGTGGAGTTATATATAAAGGTATGTGGAGTTATATATAAAGGTACGTGGAGTTATATATAAAGGTATGTGGAGTTATATATAAAGGTACGTGGAGTTATATATAAAGGTGTGTGGAGTTATATATAAAGGTATGTGGAGTTATATATAAAGGTACGTGGAGTTATATATAAAGGTATGTGGAGTTATATATAAAGGTATGTGGATGGAACTATTGAGAGTTATATATAAAGGTATGTGGAGTTATATATAAAGGTATGTGGATGGAACTATTGAGAGTTATATATAAAGGTATGTGGAGTTATATATAAAGGTACGTGGAGTTATATATAAAGGTATGTGGAGTTATATATAAAGGTACGTGGAGTTATATATAAAGGTACGTGGAGTTATATATAAAGGTATGTGGAGTTATATACAAAGGTATGTGGAGTTATATATAAAGGTACGTGGAGTTATATATAAAGGTATGTGGAGTTATATACAAAGGTATGTAGAGTTATATATAAAGGTATGTGGAGTTATATATAAAGGTATGTGGAGTTATATATAAAGGTATGTGGAGTTATATATAAAGGTATGTGGAGTTATATATAAAGGTATGTGGAGTTATATATAAAGGTATGTGGAGTTATATATAAAGGTACGTGGAGTTATATATAAAGGTATGTGGAGTTATATATAAAGGTATGTGGAGTTACATATAAAGGTATGTGGAGTTATATATAAAGGTATGTGGAGTTATATAAAAAGGTATGTAGAGTTATATACAAAGGTATGTGGAGTTATATATAAAGGTACGTGGAGTTATATATAAAGGTATGTGGAGTTATATATAAAGGTATGTAGAGTTATATATAAAGGTATGTGGAGTTATATATAAAGGTATGTGGAGTTATATAAAAAGGTATGTAGAGTTATATACAAAGGTATGTGGAGTTATATACAAAGGTATGTAGAGTTATATATAAAGGTACGTGGAGTTATATATAAAGGTATGTGGAGTTATATATAAAGGTACGTGGAGTTATATATAAAGGTATGTGGAGTTATATATAAAGGTATGTGGAGTTATATATAAAGGTATGTGGAGTTATATAAAAAGGTATGTGGAGTTATATATAAAGGTATGTGGAGTTATATATAAAGGTATGTAGAGTTATATATAAAGGTACGTGGAGTTATATATAAAGGTACGTGGAGTTATATATAAAGGTATGTGGAGTTATATACAAAGGTATGTGGAGTTATATATAAAGGTACGTGGAGTTATATATAAAGGTATGTGGAGTTATATATAAAGGTATGTGGATGGAACTATTGAGAGTTATATATAAAGGTATGTGGAGTTATATATAAAGGTATGTGGATGGAACTATTGAGAGTTATATATAAAGGTATGTGGAGTTATATATAAAGGTATGTGGAGTTATATATAAAGGTATGTGGAGTTATATATAAAGGTATGTGGAGTTATATATAAAGGTATGTGGAGTTATATATAAAGGTATGTGGAGTTATATATAAAGGTATGTGGAGTTATATATAAAGGTATGTAGAGTTATATATAAAGGTACGTGGAGTTATATATAAAGGTACGTGGAGTTATATATAAAGGTATGTGGAGTTATATACAAAGGTATGTGGAGTTATATATAAAGGTACGTGGAGTTATATATAAAGGTATGTGGAGTTATATATAAAGGTATGTGGAGTTATATATAAAGGTATGTGGAGTTATATATAAAGGTACGTGGAGTTATATATAAAGGTATGTGGAGTTATATATAAAGGTACGTGGAGTTATATACAAAGGTATGTGGAGTTATATATAAAGGTATGTGGAGTTATATATAAAGGTATGTGGAGTTATATATAAAGGTATGTGGAGTTATATATAAAGGTATGTGGAGTTATATAAAAAGGTATGTGGAGTTATATACAAAGGTATGTGGAGTTATATATAAAGGTACGTGGAGTTATATATAAAGGTATGTGGAGTTATATATAAAGGTATGTGGAGTTATATATAAAGGTATGTGGAGTTATATATAAAGGTATGTAAAGTTATATATAAAGGTACGTGGAGTTATATATAAAGGTATGTGGAGTTATATATAAAGGTATGTGGAGTTATATATAAAGGTATGTGGAGTTATATATAAAGGTATGTGGAGTTATATATAAAGGTATGTGGAGTTATATATAAAGGTATGTGGAGTTATATATAAAGGTATGTGGAGTTATATATAAAGGTATGTGGAGTTATATATAAAGGTATGTAGAGTTATATACAAAGGTATGTGGAGTTATATATAAAGGTACGTGGAGTTATATATAAAGGTATGTGGAGTTATATATAAAGGTATGTGGAGTTATATATAAAGGTACGTGGAGTTATATATAAAGGTATGTGGAGTTATATATAAAGGTATGTGGAGTTATATATAAAGGTATGTGGAGTTATATATAAAGGTATGTGGAGTTATATATAAAGGTATGTGGAGTTATATATAAAGGTATGTGGAGTTATATATAAAGGTACGTGGAGTTATATATAAAGGTATGTGGAGTTATATATAAAGGTATGTGGAGTTATATATAAAGGTACGTGGAGTTATATATAAAGGTATGTGGAGTTATATATAAAGGTATGTGGAGTTATATATAAAGGTATGTGGAGTTATATATAAAGGTATGTGGAGTTATATATAAAGGTATGTGGAGTTATATATAAAGGTATGTGGAGTTATATATAAAGGTATGTGGAGTTATATATAAAGGTATGTGGAGTTATATATAAAGGTATGTGGAGCTATATATAAAGGTATGTAGAGTTATATATAAAGGTACGTGGAGTTATATATAAAGGTACGTGGAGTTATATATAAAGGTATGTGGAGTTATATACAAAGGTATGTGGAGTTATATATAAAGGTACGTGGAGTTATATATAAAGGTATGTGGAGTTATATATAAAGGTATGTGGAGTTATATATAAAGGTATGTGGAGTTATATATAAAGGTATGTGGAGTTATATATAAAGGTATGTGGAGTTATATATAAAGGTATGTGGAGTTATATATAAAGGTATGTGGAGTTATATATAAAGGTATGTGGAGTTATATATAAAGGTATGTGGAGTTATATATAAAGGTATGTGGAGTTATATATAAAGGTATGTGGAGTTATATATAAAGGTATGTGGAGTTATATATAAAGGTATGTGGAGTTATATATAAAGGTATGTAGAGTTATATATAAAGGTATGTGGATAGAACTATTGAGAGTTATATATAAAGGTATGTGGATGGAACTATTGAGAGTTATATACAAAGGTATGTGGATGGAACTATTGAGAGTTATATACAAAGGTATGTGGATGGAACCATACAATACTTAGTTTGTGTTTGCGATTTTATAGTTGCCAGGAATTAGAATGTGTGACTTTTGGTTTTATAGCTTAGTTACAGTTGCAGAGAGGTTTACAGATCTGGTGATCATGATTTATGTCTTGAAGGAAAGCAGCATATTAACAGCTGCTCATTTGAGATATTGGTACAAGTATATGGCCATATTAGGGTATGACTACAGTAGGATATGAGTGTATGCATAACCAACTGTAGCTTCAGCGCTAATTAAGAATGTGTCATAAACTGTCATAAACTGTCATAAACTGTCATAAACTGTGTTCACGGCATGATAAATCCGCAAGCTTGAGTCGTCCGCTAGATAGAAATGGCAAAAAGCTGTAAGTCAAGCAAATTTTATCACTTGCAAATTTTTATCGAATGTTTCATACTTGCGATGGAAACGGCACCTGCAAATAATGCGCAAGAAACTGGCACAGAAGCTATTCCATGTTAAACATTTTCACACTACAGCTATTTCTACTTCAATTTGAGCAGTCCCGAGTCACCGCTATGACTTCTGCCTTAGAATTATCCATTTCGTTTAACAAAGCACCCACATTAATTCGCAACATGTGAGTGTGCATCGAATCACTTGTCGCTCGTTGACTGAATGTGCACACAATTCCAAATCCACACCATCCAAACCATGGAAGCATAGTGATAGATAGTATAAAGTTCTTTGAACTTTAGAAGTTATTTATCATGCGTGTGTGTATATTTGTATTTAGAGTACTTCCCAAAGTACAACGGTGGTTAGATCTTTGTTGACTGTGACTTTATTTCCAACCGACCGTGAAACCTGAAAGGTTTTAAAAAACAAATTGATTCACAATCTTTAAAGCAAAATTGCTGTCTGAAGCAGAAAATGTTACGTAAATTACTTGATATCAAATGTTATAACCAGAAATATTAGATAAAAGACAAGTAAACACAAAACATACCTCTGCCATACTCCAGAATATACATATAAGTTTCTTGTCCGTAATATCGTTAAAATAATGTTTCTTTGTCAATGGCACACACGCAACTGACTTGATCGAGCCAGGTGTCAGACAGTCTTTTGTGTAGTTCTTTCGAAATAATGTCTGATGACAGTTTATAGGTGAAATGAGTAAAAAATGTTTATTGAACGACCACCATGGCAAGTGTAAAGGCCTGGAAAACTCATTAAATGTTTGGCGACTCGTGAGAAAAGGCAGCTGTTTTATTGTCTTTGTAAACAGGTCAATCAAGTTGTTCTACAGTCATTTTTTATGGCAAGCGATAATAAGTGCTGTACGTATACATCCTAAGAACTGGTTTATTTTTGTAGATTTCGTGCTTTTGCAAACTTTACACTCTCCCACCTAAATTTTTCTAAAAAATTTACTAGTTCTATCTGAAGTTAACAAATCTAAATCTAGTATAATGTAATTGTACTGAGTGTATTCGTGTATACCTAAATAATTGATATTTGGTACTACTATGATAATATTTATGCAGGAAGAGAATAACATACGTTTGGTTAAGAACACTGCACGTTAGTACTTGGAGTTTATGCTAACCAATAGCAGTAGTTTCTGTATGGGTCTGTAAAGCATGTTAGGTTCCCCTTTCCGCTTGCCGGAACGCGTTATCTGTTCTGGGTTTGAGATTCTGACAGTAGCGGATCTGACCAACCCATCTCTACCTGTATTCACGGAGTCGACGGCTCCCACCTTCCACTGACTACGCCAAGTGTTTTCATCAACAACTGCGACAACGTCTCCCACCTTAAGGTTTTGGCATGGATTTCTCCATTTTTGTCGGGTCTCTACCTTTGTCAGGTAGTCCTGCCAGTGGCGCCAGAACTCATCGGCGAAACGTTGCGTCTTTTCAAACATGTTTTTTCCGTATACCTCGCCGTCTGGCACTTCACCTATCTCCTGATGTGTAGGTACTGACACAGGCTTCATGGTGATCAGATGATGTGGGGTTATAACTCCTTCATCGGGATTGTTCAGATTTGAACAGGTCAGTGGTTTCCCATTGATTATGCTGCAGATTTCGTACATGGCGGTCCGTAGTCCGGCGGTGTCCATCCTCGCGGAAAACCTGCCTTTCATTTGGTTGAATACATTCCTAATCATTCTTATTCCCCGTTCCCATACGCCGCCCTGGTGGCTAGCACCGGGAGTGTTTGTCTTGAAAGTTATTCTTGATTGAAGCATAGTCTTAGAACCCATGAAATTGGTTCCGTTATCGGAGAAAATTGTAACTACAGGTCCTCGTATGCTTTCAAGACACCTTAGCGCTTGTAGGAAACTCTCTGTGGATAAGTCACTTGCGACTTCGATGTGGATCGCTCTGGAATACATACAGGTAAAGATGATACACCAGCGCTTCATCTCCTTCCTGCCTTCTTTGACGAGGAAGTGTCCAAATGTATCTACCCCTACATGGGTGAATGGAGGGCTATGTTCCACTCTTTCTTTGGGTAAGGATCCCATCTGTTGACGCAAGGGGGCACCTCTTAGGCGTTTGCAGCCTACGCAGGTTCTGAGTAATAATTTGATGAGGCCTTGTGCACCTATAATGTAGAAACCCGATTGTCTGATTGCAGACTGTGTAAAGATCCTCCCTTGATGGTGGACCTTCTCGTGGAAGTGTCTGATCAGTACTGTGGCTAGGTGACTGCGCTTATGTATGATTGCGGGTCGTAGCTCTTTGTCTGTGAGAATAGTTGAGGATTTTGCTCTACTGCCTATCCTTAGGATTCCTAGATCGTCTAAGTATGGTGACAGCTGTCTGAGACGACTTCCCTTGCTTACCTTTCCGTGTGCTTGGATGTCCAGTATTTCTGAATGGAAGTACTTTTGTTGATCAAGCCTGATGAGAAGAGCCTCTGCATCTTGAGAATGTTCTCTAGACATTTTTTCAAGTTTCCAGATTGGCTTCAGCTTGTCCTTGGCTCGTTTAGCGACTGCACGTAGTTGTGCTGTTGCCCTGATGAGATTGTCCCACTTTGAGAAGTTTTCGACTTTGATGGGGTAGGTAACCTGGTTCATATCTACCCTAATAGTTTTCCTCAGTTCTGGATCTGATGCAGCAACATTGAAGCGCGTAGGTTGATTGAGCAAGATGTCGTCAAGATTTTCCTTCCATAGGAAGTCTGGGCCACAAAACCAGTGAGAGTTTGTCAGTTGATGTATGGTTGCGCCTCTGGAGGCCATATCAGCTGGATTGACTATTCCAGGAACGTGGTTCCATTGTGCCGGCTTTGTTCTGTGTCTAATTTGGGTTGCTCTGTTTGCTACAAATGGAGAAAATCTTGATGTTTCATTTCTGATATAGCCCAGTACGATCATGCTGTCTGTCCAGAAGAACACTCCGTCTATTGGCATCCTCAGTTCCTCATGCAGTTTCCCTTGGAGCTTGGTAGCTAGCACCGCACCTTGAAGCTCCATACGAGGTATGGTCGTTCGGTTCAGGGGGGCCACTCTAGCCTTTGAGAGGACAAGTGCGCAGTGGATGCGATCTGTGGTATCGATAAGACGGATGTATGAGCATGCGCCATAACCGTCTTCACTCGCGTCCGCAAAGTGATGAAGTTCGGCTCGTTTGATAGTTCCAAAATCCTTTGGCTTTATGCAGCGGTCAACTCTAATATCATGAATAGTGGCGAGTTGTCGCGTCCAGGCTTCCCATGACGAAGTAGTATCTAGATCGATCTGTTCATCCCAGTCAAGTCCTTTGCGACAGACATCTTGTAGCACATTCTTTCCCATTAGGGTAAAGGGTGAAACCAGACCAATCGGATCATATACCTGGGCTACGGTTGAGAGAATACCGCGTCTTGAGAGTGGTCTTGCGTCGATATTGCTGGTGAAGCAGAGCTGGTCACTCTGTAGACACCAACTAACTCCAAGTGTTCTTTGTGTCGGCATGATGCTGTTGAATGAGATAGCTTCCGTCTCTTTCTCGGATTCTGGCAAATCGGCAAGAGCTGCGGGCTCATTACTGACATACTTGTGTAGGCGAAGGTTGCCTTTAGAGCAAATTTCCCTCGCTGAATTCACCAGGTCTTTGGCAGTTCTGATGTCATCTACGCTGAATATTCCGTCGTCCACGTAAAAGTTGTCTTTGAGGAATTCTGCCGCACTTTTAGATATTTCTATGTTGTCTTCAGCCAGACGCCTCAGACCAAAGGTGGCTACCCCAGGCGAAGAGGTTGCGCCAAATATATGGACTCTCATGCGAAAGGTTTTCACTGTTGATAAGTCATCGCTATACCATACGAATCTTAGGAAGTTCCTATGATTTTGACTTACCCGAAAATTATAAAACATGGATTCTACATCACACGTTACTGCGACCTTCCCTGTGCGAAATCTGCATAAGATACCAAGTAAGTCATTGAGCTGATCTGGGCCAGTGAGAAGGTGATGGTTGAGGCACGTGTTGGCGTATTTTGCACTCCCGTCGAAGACCACACGTAATTTCCTTTTCTTTGGATGAAGCACTCCAAAGTGTGGTATATACCAGCACTTACCATCTTCTCTTACCATCTCTGAGACTGGGACTTCCTCCGCAAATCCCTTTTCGAATAGTGTGTTCATAAATTTTCGATAGTCTGCTTCATATGCTGAGTCCTTCAAGAGTTTGTTTTTGAGCAGTCCGAGTCTCTGCTCTGCTTGATGCCTGTTGTTTGGCAGTATTGGCGTTGATGATGACTTGAAGGGCAGAGGCATGACGTAGCTCCCGTCCGGATCTTGGTGAATTCCTTCGTCAAGGATTTTAAGAAATTGCATGTCTTGTTGTGACAGGGGCTTACCTCCAGGGTCTTCAAAGTCTTGTTCCACTATGGGAAAGAGTGTGGCGTCCGTCTTAAAACTTGTTGCCAGTTTGGTTTTGAGTTTACCACCGCATAGTGTCCATCCAAACATCGTCTTACAAGCTGATGTCTCCCCAGCTTCTCCTCTTTTTGTCAGGAGTGGTGTGATGATTTCTGGACTGTCTTTACCTATCATCAGTCCGATCGGGATGTCCAGCTTTGGTGGGAGATGCCTTGCAAGGGATCTTAAATGTGGTATCTTGCGGCACTTCTCATCTGTCGGTATGTTGTCTGAGTGGCACTTTATTTCTGGTCGTTCAACTGCGTCAATTGTTGAGATTTCATCGGTTAGGTATCCTCTGATTTGCAGTTTTTCATACCTCAATGTGGATGATCGGCTTATGGCGTTCATGGTTTCTAGGTTTAGGGTGTCGGGGATGCCACTTGCTCCAATCTCCATTGCGGTTTGCTTGTCAATGAAGGTGATGTCGGACAATGTATCGAGGAGGGCATACACTAGTTTTTCATTGTTTCCAGCGGATACGTATACTGGTACCATCATACTGAAGCTAGATTGTCCGTAGACTCCAGTTGAATTGCATGTCTTAGTTTTTGTTTGTTCTTTGCCTTGGTTGCTGGTAGTAGGTTGTTGGCTGGAATTTCGTTGTGAGTCCGATTTTTCTGTGGGCTTCCAGTCGGGATCATGTAACATAGTCGGGTGCATTCTATGGCAGTTAGAACATGTCTGCTTGCGGTTACAGATGCTTGATCTATGTTTACCGTTCAGACAAGAGAAGCACAATCCCTTCTTGTGTACAAAGTCTTTTCTTTCCTTTAGTGATTTCTCGGCCAGTTTTCTGCAATCCCTTGTGTAGTGTCCTTTGTCGTTGCCGTTGCAGAAGTAGCAAAATGGTTCTCTTCTTGTTCGTTCAGTTTGGTAAGATGCAGCCCTTCTGTTTGTCCTCTCTTCATATCTGCCCTTACTTTTAGGCTGATCATGCTTTTGATCCTTACTCTGTGATGCCATGATGTTGCTCATGTAGCAGTCCGCTTGCTCGAGAACAAACTCTGTGAAATCAGAAAATGACAAATTTCCTGTCCTCATTCGCTTAGCTCTACATACTCTCTGCGTCCAAGAGAACTTGGCACTGTCGGGTAGCTTTTGGCAAATGCGTTCGTTGTATAGCTCAGTGTTGAGGATCTGTAGGCCTTCTGTGGAGCTCATGCTTCTTCTGACTTGATCCAAGAAGTCGCCGAACTCTCTCATCTTCTTTCCGTCTCCGGAGCGTATGTTTGGCCAGTTTTCCAGCTTCTTCAACAGTATCCTTGCGATGCCGCCTTCCATACTGTATCGATCTCGCAGTTTTTCACGAGCTTCCTGATAGGAGTTATCGCTACTGTATGTCAATAAACCGATTATGGCCTTTTTTGCTTCGCCTGCAACAAATTTCTTCAGGTATCGCAGGGCCTCCCTGTCTGTTAGTCCTTCCTCGAAAACGAAGGCATCCATATCTACCTCCCAATCTGCAAATTCGAGGGTATCGCCAGAAAAAATGCTCGGTTCAACGGACTTCCTGTTTGGCTTCGACACACTAGCTGTCGATGAGTTCATTTTGGCATTGAACGATTCTGCTAGGTTGTCGGTGAAGGCTTTGAGGATGTGGCGGGTGCCAATTCCAACTTGCGGTTCCTCAGTTTGTGGTTGTTCGGCTTGTGGTTGTTGGGCTTGTGATTGCTCAGCTTGTGGTTGTTGAGCTTGTGGTTGTTGAGCTTGTGGTTGTTGAGCTTGTGGTTGCTCGGCTTGTGGTTGCTCGGCTTGTGGTTGTTGAGCTTGTGGTTGTTGAGCTTGTGGTTGCTCGGCTTGCGCTACCCTCAGGTTGATGCTATCGATTGCACTTGGTGCTGAGGACGATTCGTATCTGTCTGTGTTTGGAGTTGAAGATGCTGTAGCCCTGATACTTGGACTGCTCAAACGATTTACCCTTACTGATGATGATTCCATCCTTCTCAGGAGATTTTGTCTTTTCACTGTGTAAGCTCGCATTTCTTCTTCCATTCTCCTTTTAGCATCTTCTAGTGCCTTCTCTTCAGCTAGGATTTCACTCTCTTCTTGGCACTGTTCCTGGATCTGGGTTTTGAATGACTTGACATCCGCTTGAAATTCATTTAAGAGTTGTTCATGGGTGGGGTTCTTCTCATTTTCATTTGTTTCAATAATTTTATTATATAAATTGCCTATATCTTTGACTTTCAAATCAAGGTTGTGAACAAAGGCATCAACAGCAGGTATATCAATGACATGGGTGGCATTTTCAACAGCTTGTGTGAACTTGTCTAGGAAATCTATCATACTCTCAGACTGTCTACTTATTTCATTGATAAAATCACTGCCTAGTTGTAAAATAGTGCGCTCAGTCAGTTTTTGACTCCTTGCGAGCGCTCGTTGTGTTCTAGGGTTGTTTGATTCAGTTACCTCATCTAACTGTAGCTGCTCTTCCTCTACTCTACTTTCGCTCAAATCGGAATTTGAATTTAGCTCAAGGCTTTCGCTTTCCATGATGACCAATTTAAATCACTGATAATTGCTATTAATTTTGTTTAGGCCTTTTTACCCTTATTGTTGCTACAATCTTAATATGAGTACAATTATTTAAACCACTAAAGCTGTCTGGCTAAATTGGCTCGATCGCGGTTCAGTTTTACAACACAGTTTGATTTTTAAACAAAATTATGATAACAACTGTTTGCAAAAGAAAAAATCCAAAATGTGTGACAACTCCAAATTTACTTTACTATAATAGTGTTTATAGCGCACACTAGGTTGAGCAAGGAAATGTCAGTTAGATTGAGTAAGCAAACCTTTCAACACAGTACGTATACTTAGCTGACTGATGCAATGTGATGACTTCCTCGTTGCTGACTATCTGATATGCGGCTTGATGGCTAATAGGTACGCTTTTGCTTGGCTTGTTATTTGTGAACAGTGACGAGCAATGTTTGTTGTGTGGGTTAGTCTTTCTAAGCGACAGGCTTTCGACCTCGAAGTGTTATGATGTCTTGCAGTGCTGATGATTAACGTGAGTGAAGTATTGCGTAACCAAATCTATATCAACTGTCTGTTCCTTATCCTTGATTTGTTGACAGATGATGTCCGTATTTATAACGCAAACTCGGTTCGTCGATTGTCACCAGTTGTGTAGCAAAACACAATCTTCAGACTTCGAGACGTTTTGTTTGAGGCTTAGTATTGAATTCAATAACTTCCGTGGCTTTAGATGAGGGTTATCGTCCATAAATAGCACTTAGGCTCCGTATTTCGATAACTTCCGTGATGAGTTTCTATGAAGGTTATTGACCGTAGATTAGCACTTAGGCTCCGTAGAATTGTATGATGTGAACACCTCAGTATGTTGTATGCTTAAGGTTTCACTATAAAGTTCTTTGAACTTTAGAAGTTATTTATCATGCGTGTGTGTATATTTGTATTTAGAGTACTTCCCAAAGTACAACGGTGGTTAGATCTTTGTTGACTGTGACTTTATTTCCAACCGACCGTGAAACCTGAAAGGTTTTAAAAAACAAATTGATTCACAATCTTTAAAGCAAAATTGCTGTCTGAAGCAGAAAATGTTACGTAAATTACTTGATATCAAATGTTATAACCAGAAATATTAGATAAAAGACAAGTAAACACAAAACATACCTCTGCCATACTCCAGAATATACATATAAGTTTCTTGTCCGTAATATCGTTAAAATAATGTTTCTTTGTCAATGGCACACACGCAACTGACTTGATCGAGCCAGGTGTCAGACAGTCTTTTGTGTAGTTCTTTCGAAATAATGTCTGATGACAGTTTATAGGTGAAATGAGTAAAAAATGTTTATTGAACGACCACCATGGCAAGTGTAAAGGCCTGGAAAACTCATTAAATGTTTGGCGACTCGTGAGAAAAGGCAGCTGTTTTATTGTCTTTGTAAACAGGTCAATCAAGTTGTTCTACAGTCATTTTTTATGGCAAGCGATAATAAGTGCTGTACGTATACATCCTAAGAACTGGTTTATTTTTGTAGATTTCGTGCTTTTGCAAACTTTACAGATAGAATGAACTGCAACTATTAACTTCAAATCATTTCCAATTTTAATAACATTAATAACATTTATTCATTATTTTTTATGTCTTTAGGAGAGTCTCATAGCCGAGTGGCTGATGGCAGAGGAGTTCTTAGTCGTCTCAACCTGCCCAACATCAGAGGCAAGCACACAGGTAGCTTGTAAATCGTTTTTTTACCACGAATATGCTCCTTCATTTTCTTTATCGCTGCTGCCAATGGGTGTATTTTTCCTGATTTCTCATTCCTGTAAACGATAATTGACTGTGAAGGCTTTTGATGAGCAGATGAATGGCTACTTCCTCTGACAGCTCTCTCAGGTGTCAGGCTTATTTTCTAAAAGTAGCATATTAGCATATCCTCATATGAGCATATCAGCATGTTAGCGTATGACCGTATTAGCATAAGAACATGGTAACGTGAGAACATGCTAGCATAGGAGCATATTTGCGTAGGAACATGTGAGTATATGTGTAAAGGTCTGTAGTGCTATTGCTAATTAAGAACTCGGGTCTGAGTCTGTGGATCTCTGGGTCTGTGTTTGTAAAAAAGGCTGGTAAATATGACGACTTTCCTCAAATTTGGACTAATTAAAGTTTTTTAATCATTCAGTACTGACAGCTGCTTTCTTTTAAGAGAGCTCTGGATCATTGGGAGCCTCTATTCATGAACATTTCATAATACTGTATTACAAAAGTAAGCAAAGCTTATAATAGATCAGTTATCGACTTTAAGGAGATGTATTTGTGTGTAAATACTATTATTATATGATATTTTTCATCTAAAGAGAATAAATACTTTAGATTTACACGCTCTGCTGTGTAATTGGCAGGGCTCAGGCAGCTGGTAAAACCTCCGTAATATGACATCACTTTTCTATTTCTTCTGTTGTTGCCGTTGCCAATCTTAAATTCTCATGCGTATTCTGCGCTTAATTGGCTGTTGAGACCTTTGATGAGCAGATGATTGGCTACTTTATCTGACAGCTTCTCAAGTTGTCAGGCGCGTCTTACGAACATGAGTGCATCAGTATTACGCCCAAGAGCAGCCATATTTATGTGTAGCGCAGCAAAAACCTTTCGGTTTGTGCCATACTTTGCCAAATGTTTTAAAGATATCCTTGGCAGTGTTGTTCTTTTCTCTGTCGGAAACAATATTATACTAATGTTTTTCTTGCTAGTGAAGTTCATGTATGACAGCGACTATATTACAGGAGTGTTCATGTATGACAGCGACTGTATGAGCCTCTACAACGTGTCCATCAGCGAGCTTGCTTTACAAGACAAATTCTCGGAGAAGTGGCCTTCTCAGCCTCGAGAACTTCCTGTTTTTTGCACTCCTGCCGAATTGACCAATCAGCTGGCTATCCTTCAGCACTTGTTACAGACGACTACTGACATTCAGCGGACTCCACAGGTGTGCGATCCTTTTTTTGCTCCTTTGTTGTTTAAAGGTTGACTTGCAACAAAATTTACATTACAGTTATTTGGTATCAAAAGATACAGGTTAGAAAAACATGTTTCAAGTATATACATGTTATTCTCCAGTGGTTAACTCTCCGGCCTGCCAGCAGCCGATCAGTGGTTGGAGCCCTGTTAGGAGATGTCAGGATGGACATCCCATAACAGGGCAAAAACCTGACAAAAAACCTGAAGATAGCAACAGGAAAGGACCTCAGTATCCTTCCAAAATATTTGCTTTTGAATTTTTAAAATCAAAATTGAGCACAGTTTTATCAACTGTTACCAAAATAAGTACTTTGCGACGGTAAATTCTTATTTCAAACAAACATTTATGCGATATTTGTTCTTAAAGAAGTTAAATTGTGCTGATGCACTCTTCTTAATATACTAGTGTGATGGAAAGCCTTCATAGTGGTGTGGTACTAATACTAGAAATTTTGCATCACAACTGACTTTGCGTTGATGATATCCGGAGAGGATCGCAAACATTGTACAGAGTGCATGTATAAGAGTCCACAAAATATAAATTTGTCATAAACATATTTGGTAAAATCTTAAATTGAACGCCATCGCGCTCTATTTTTCAACCCTTCCTTTATAGTGGCGGTCTATTGGAGGCGGCGTTCAAATAGAGGCTGGCGGTGTACTTTTCAAATGGTTCGCCAGAATTTTAACAATAATTTTAGCCTATTACGGGCAAAGTAAATGTTGCCAACTGTATTTTCCTCTCTTTTTCTGGTGGAGTAATATTAAACCTTTTGGATGCAATAAATCTGCTAACTTACTTCTATCTTGTCCAATAACTTACCTCCAACTTGTCAAATATCTATTAATAACCATGCATTGAAAAACCGAGAAATATCCCTACCAGTTGATATCTATTGCTTGCAATTAACCTGCGATGATATTATAGCCTGTGTCCTGCTTTGCAATTTGTTGGCATTTTCAATTTTTATTTCGTTCTAAATTTGAAGACATACTTTTATTTTATATCTATATTTAACAATGTTGCATAAAAACTCATTGCACTCATTGATATTTTTGCCACAATCTGCAGCCAAAACTAGCTTTTTATGTGCAATAGAAATGGAGTTATGAGCATCGATGCATCGTAAGCTGTGTTAAGATAGCCACAAGGATGCTATTAAATAACTATAGCTATAAAATCTGCATATTTATTAGTTTTATAATAATGATATTCTATCAAATAATACAAATATATATTCATAAACAAGTGACATAAACGAACCATACTAGTATTACAAATAAACAATAATAAACAAAATTTCACGTTTTTAAAACAAAAATATTTCCATCATTGGCTCGGATAACTGTGTTCTGATTGTTGCTTTCGATGGAATGAACATCATCTATTTGTCCCATACCTTCCACAATATTTTATTGCCTCAACTCTTCTTCTGCACTTCTGAACTAGTCAACATTAGCGTCTATATGTACCTGTACTTCGAAGTGTTAAGACCGGATTAAACAACGAACTACTATTAGCCTGGGACAGATATTAATTATTTCTATGGTGTTGCTTTCAAAGTTTAATAAAAAAAGCAAAAAGCTTTGGAGTTGGACAACGAGAGAATTGATTGTTAATAATGTAAACGGTTCATTGTTAATACGATTTTGTGGACACTTTTCTACTGATCACTTGATATTATGGGTTCATAAAGATCAAAGATAGTCAAAGTGGCAGTCAAAGGGAGGTGGCGTTCAAATAGAGGGTGGCGCTCTATTTTTTAACCCTTCTCTCATAGTGGCCGTCGAATAGAGGTGGCGATCAAATAGAAGTTTTACTGTATTTGGTAAAATATTTTGGAGTTGTCATGTCTATGTATCACTTTTCCCTAGCTGCAATAGCTCTAACTGAATACAATACAATACCTTCATGTTTGCCAGCGACATTTTTAGTACTGTATTCTATGAGATGGCTGAGAGTTTTAAAAAACCAAACAAATCGACCTCCTCTAGTATGATTGATTTTGTGTCCAAATTTGCCTTTTACGACACTGGAGTTGTCTATCTTGTTGAAGTAAAACTGTCAGGCAACACCTGTACAAGTGCAACTTTATAATCTTTTGTTCCACCACATCAGAATGCAAGTTGTTATGCCAGCAAACAACTTAACAGATATCTTCTGGTGTATAGCAGTTTTGCTTAGCGTTACAATAGAGCTTCCACCTTTTTTCGCTTTATTAATGATATCTTGATAAAGTTGGCAACTGTCAAGGACTTCCAACAACCTGACTAAGGCTGCGTTCACACCAGCCAATTATCAAACAGAGTTTTTATGGCTGACATCTAAACGATTTTTATAAGAGTTATCGGCTCGATGTTTTCCGTTCCCACCAGGATGAGTTTGGACTGAGAGTGTCCGATTCAGCCATTTTTTATTTGCACGGTCAGATAACTCTTGCTGAAATATTTTAGTAAGTCAAGATTTACATTTTGTTGACTGTTTCCTACGAAGTTTCTCGTGGACCTTTTTAGCAAGTTTACCAACTATTTTGCATTGCCCAGTTCATCACTAATAGTTGATAACTAATAATAGATAGGATGATCTTTTGCTAACAGCGTCCGCTTCGATTATTATAGTAACGGCATAATAACTGAAACAGATGCTTTAATTATAAAGAGTTAGAGTTATTTATTAGAGAAGAATGTTATTTATTAGATAGGCAATGATTTTTGCTAGATACATATAACTGGTATATAGCCTAGTTGAAGAAGCAGGGTCTGGGGTTACGTAAGTCAAGCGTTGCAACATCATTTGAGATGTTTTATAATCAGCGCCCAGTACATGATTGTCTTGAATTCCACGAGTTCAAATATCTTATCTGATTGAATCTGATCGCAGCTATACCAATACCATACAATGAGAGAGAGGCTGTAGTTACGAAACCTTCTTGAATTTGATGCTCGCAACTACAGTAGTGCAAGCTAACAATGCCAAACTCAGACTTCATCCAGGTGACTGGGCACCACATTCATTGTGGAATATTTTTGGCAAGCTGCGCAAAGTAGCTGTCACATTTGTCAAGTTGAACACAAAACAAAATATCACTAGATGGCCTGATCATCCTCGCTAAATGAAGTTGAGAGTATTCGGATCTCGCAGCTCGGCGCGCAATTTGTTATGCAAATGAATGGAGATCAAACATAGTTGCGGTGAGAGTGTTTCCAAAACAAGCCGTTATCTCATTCTTGATGATCCATCTTCTCTTTAGCTCCCCTGCTATACCTATGCACTTGTGAGTCATATGTACTTTGACATAGATTATTCAAGGTCATATGTGCATGTCTGCGTAATATACATCTGCATCGCAGTCTACCTTGGGCACACGTGTGAATAATTCGCTGTTGCCATGACTTGGTTAGTCCCCAAGTTTGTGTCATCTTGATGACACTAACTTACAGATGGAAACAGTAAGATATAAGATGGGAACATCAAAAATCTGTGAGCCAAGCGAATTTTGTTACTCACAAATTATTATCGAATTTTTCATGCTTGCAAAAAATGGATGCGGCACTGGCGAATGGTGCGCAAGAAAACGCCGCACAAGCTTTTCTGTCTTAAACATTTTTCACACTGCGGTCATTCCTATTTCGGTTTGATGAAACAGGAGGGTGTCATTGTGACCTCTTGCATGGAATTCCTTAGCTTTTTAACAAAAGCGCCAGGTTTAATCTGTAACACGCGAATATCCATCAATACGCTTATCACACGGTAACTCAATGGGTGCACAACTTCAAATCTGCATCATCTTGAAACACAATGGAAACATAGTGTAGGTTTATAAACAAAAGTTAGCGGAAATCGTTAGTCCATGATCGAAATCAGGAATTCTTTCCTGACAGTAAATATCTGAACATCATTTTAAAGAAACTGGATTTAAATTTGGTCTGTTCTTTTCTATGTTATTCCGCTCAGTGCCACTATCTTTTCTGTGTAATTAAATTAGAGTAAGGGATGACATACTACTAGGAACTACTAGCATGAAACATCTTTCGCTTCATCTTGCTGAAGGTTGATGAAGTTAGCAAGTTGATGTTCATATTTTTATATAAATGTTCACAAAACTGATACAAGTACAAGCTGAATAATAGCTTAAATTGCTGAATAATAGCTACCACTTCCTCTATTCATAAGTTTGCGTAATTTATGTATGAGAAGTAATTTATCTATATTTGATTAGTGAAATGAGTGGTCCTCATTGAAGGAATTACAATCTATATTGTAATTCCTTCTGTTTGTTCTGTTTGAAATTAGTTTCATTTGAAATTCATTTTAAAGGACTCACAGATTCGTCATTGATAAAAAGTGACATTGAATGAATGTAAATTGTCAGAAATGATGAAATGCAGTATGGATTTCTGTGTTACAATATCAGTTGTTGTAAGTATTCAAACTTTCACTCAAACACCAGATTCTGTACGTATGATTGAAGACTAAAATGTCTGCCATTGTGGCACTTGACTCCATGGCATTCAGCTTATTATACTGATTCTCTAACCAAGTGAGCTAATCAACTACCTTATGAGGTCTTGGTATAATTGTACCTGTCTTTAGTCTCTGCGCTTTTTGACAAAAAAGGGCAACGGACAGACGGATTTGCAACAGCCAATTATAGCATATGAGTGATAATAATAATTATAATTACTATAATATAATTATTATATATATTAATTATATAGTTATATATAGTATATCATATATAATTATATATAATATATTATATAATATTTATATATTATGTATGAATTATCCCACGACCAAACAAGAGCGAAGCGATTGATTGGGAGATTTATGATAAATGCACATGTGCACACAACTCCGGAAAAATTATCCGTTAACGGCCGTCACCAAACCCTTGCAACGAAATCCTATCAACAAATTTAACTATTTTTCAGTAAAGTCGTTTAAGTATAATAATGATACAAAACGCATATAAACCTATTTAAATATGTTACCAAGCCTTTGAAAGGTTACCGCAAATTCCTAAAACTATTCCATCTAATCGGATTATACACAAATAGACAGATTAATTTGGACGACAATCGCCACAAAATGCTTGAAAAGCTTGGTTTAATAAAAGTTAAGACCGGAAATTGAAACGCCGAACGACAGAGAATAGAACAATAAAGTCGTGCTCATTTCACGAAAAAAATAACATGCATGTTTCACCAGTCTATAGCAATGTCGAAGGTTTCTGTAATTAACATAAGAGTACTGAAATTGTTTCATTTTTGCCGATTTCAAAGTAACTGACATTTTAGACTTTTGAGTACTTCGGTATTCTAACTGATGTACAACGCAGTGTAAGTAAAGGAAATGACGATGATATTGTTTTCTAACGATTCTTATGAGATTTTAAGGTTATGAGATTATACTTATGAGATTATAAAAACTATGGCGTTTTGAAATGTAAACAAAATTGTGTATTGGTTTTATATTATTACTATATTAATAATATTGGTTATTCTAATAATATCAGTGCATTTTACTTCTAATATTGGCCAATATTGCATTTCTCCTATTGCAGGGGGAGAGATATAAACATATAATCTTTTCCTTTCATTATTGCTATTTGTTGTATATAATAACACCCACACCCAGTACATTACAGCTACCATCGCAGTTATCCTATTGCACTGCAGTGCCATTTGACTGCTAATATTGCATTTCTCAACCATCAGTACCCTTTCTTTTTTCCAATATCTCTTTGGTCGTGGGCTGTATGACAGTGGAATTTCTAGTATAATATTAATATATTATATTATTACATAATTATATAATAATTATTATCTTGTCTATGGATTTGAAAATATAAGTAGTAGTACTAATAATTATAACCATGATTGGACATGTCACTATTAATATATTATGTTTATTTGCAATTTGGCTTCACTTTTGAAATATTTCGAAAATCAGCAAACTTCATTTTTGCTCATTTGTACGCATCAAACTTGCGTAAATATTATAAAAACTTTACAATGTACTGTAACTGCCCAATAGCTGCCCAATAGCTGTACAATGTACTGTAACTGCCCAATAGCTGCCCAATAGCTGTACAATGTAGCTGCCCAATAGCTGCCCAATAGCTGTACAACGTAGCTGCCCAATAGCTGTACAATGTAGCTGCCCAATAGCTGTACAATGTAGCTGCCCAATAGCTGTACAATGTAGCTGCCCAATAGCTGTACAATGTAGCTGCCCAATAGCTGTACAATGTAGCTGCCCAATAGCTGTACAATGTAGCTGCCCAATAGCTGTACAATGTAGCTGCCCAATAGCTGTACAATGTAGCTGCCCAATAGCTGTACAATGTAGCTGCCCAATAGCTGTACAATGTAACTATAAAAACTGCTCCTTATAGCCGTTACTATGCGCGTTTAAAAGACATATTGAGCCTGAAGCAGTAAATATGCGTAATCAGTAACATTTGAAAGTATAAACTCATCAAGGCATATCTAATTCTGATATCTAAGTCTGATATCAACATGATTTACAACCTGAACAAGTTATACAGTTTGTGAAATTCTTTTGCTCTTTTAATTTCCATTTGGAACTGATTCTGGCAGATCAATAATCAAAAATAATAATCGACACTGACAGAATATTAATAATATTAGCAGGATATAGATCAGTGATAGCAACAAAATAAAGATCTTGTGTGAGTTCAAAAGTTCCGTTTTAGACAAAATAAATCGTTTAATTTTTGTTGCAGCTGCTGGAGTCCCTGAAAAATGACATCGCAAATTCTGACACTGCAGAAGTTCTCTCAGAGTACTTGATTGGTAAGTAAAAATATCCGGTTAGTCTCTATCAAGGAAGCCTGTTGTAGAGTTTAGGTAGGAGCGGAAACAACCCAGTGTACTTATCTTCAGTCAACTCTCAACATATGATGCTAATTCATCACTGCACTCACTTCTTATGTTGAAGCCTTCGTATGCTAGAACAAACACTCGTATAAGGATGTATTACATTTTGTTTAATTCGTTCTACAGCCAAAAAAAATTATAAATACTTTGAATACTTACATTTGTATTAAAACGAATTCGGGCACGATTTCCGGAAAAAAAATTGCGGTACAATCTTTTTCCCAACACTCTTAGCATAAGGGATTTGGCATCAGCTCAACATTTGGTTTCTTACTTTGATATAAAGTAAAAACCTAGAAGTAAATGTTCATATGTGAATCACTTGTAACAACTAAATTAAAAGAGTAAGCAGTCTTTATTGTTGTTCGACCGAGCAAATGATGAATGGACGTGGTAGAGTGAGTGGTAAATCAATGGTGCAGCTGACTCTAACACTAGACATACTAGATTTATGTTAAATAAACTTCATTTAATTTATATACCTTGTTTATTATGTTTAATTTTATTGGTGATTTATACCAACTTTTTGCTTTCATGTTTTATTTATAATATTATCCATATTCTTCACTAACCAGTGATGCTGCCCGTAAGCAAGCGCATTGACTAATGATAAATTGTTCCATGAACAGATGACTGCTGATTAGAAACAGTTGTCAGTCTTGTGATGAGTTTTGCAATGCTCTAATAATACTCGTATGTTGTCTGTTCAAAATTACATCAGGTATGGAGTAATACGTTTGCTCAAATTCTACTTGATATATCGAGAAATTCATATGTAGACGCAAGTTCCACTGTACAATAGTATACATAATAAACTACCCCCTCTTTGTTGGAAACCTAAAATTCTTATTTATAACATTGATACTCATTATGCAATTAGTTATTAACCATAAATTATATATTAAATTAATCTTCATTTTGTCCTGATTTCAAATATGTAAACCAAACAGCTGTAAAATTATATTTTTGAATGATTATGTAGGCTAAATTCTAAAAATTTTGTTTCTTAATGGTTGAAGATGTCAATCTGTACAGATATGATCACACCACATACATTATATTTTGCTTATTTCGTGTCATATAGATGTATGACTCGAAACACTGCACTGCTTCTCACTGAAACAGTTTCTTAGTCATGGTGTGCCCGGGCAGAGCTTTTCCAAATCGTAATGTAAAAATGCTTTGAACACGCAGCAACCAGTGGCAATTCTATCAGGTTAAACCTTTTCTCTTTGGTCGTTGAGTAGTTACATATTATAGTGTAGTTGGCTAATATACTCATACCGCTGTCATTCAGCGCGGTAGGCTTCTTGGAAAAGGGGAATAGTCAACTATGTGGGCATTGTTTACCTCAGTGTAACACAGTTTCCCAGTTAGCATTGGTTTGTGATTATCCATCATTCCCCATGCAACAAAGTGACAATGGCTGAAGAGGATGTGGTTGGTATTTACCATTCAGCCAGCACGTGTTCAGATTGGCACGGTCACATCATCCATTGCCAAACTACATTTGAAAATTCAAACATATTTCAAGTTGGTCAGCCCTGCCAATCTCCTTCATTTATCTCTCATCAAACTTGCTTTTTGGGGCAATTTCTCACCTTGCCTTAAGCCTTCTCTGATGCCTCTCCAAGTCATCAATAACCTCTTATGCATATATCGATGTGGAATTTACTTGGCTGCTGTTCGCAGCTGTGATTTATTCGCATCCTATATCTGGTTCACGTAACTCGCGATCTGATTGGCTGTCTTGAGTATCGCTATGGCATTTCTGCCTCATGTTGTCATTTGCTACCATTTCATATTGTCATCATTTCTCAAATATATTGTACCATAATATGTTTATTTTATCAGCTCACTGCCATGCTGCTAGGGATTATTCTCACCACACATTAATCTCGTTCGGCAAACGTTTATCATACAATGAATGGATTTACTAACAATGTGTTGCCATTCTATGCAGCACTTGACCTAGTTGTTAGTAGGTCAAATCTTATGCAATAGCAACCAAAAAACCGAAACCAAGAACTAAACATTTTGCAAAGATGGTTAATTTATATTTCAAACAAGTTTTATATAGTAGATTAAATTTCAGAAATTTACCAGATACATTTGCTAAACTTCAAGCGTTTGGTTTTCTTAACCTAAAAACATCAAAATTTTTATAAAAATAATCTCAGGCCATAACTTTTGCTGAAGCATTAACATGTATTCAGTTAACTACTGCCTGTGTACCCTATTCAACTTGATTAATGTGTACTATGTTGTACCACCATTCATACAAAAGCTACCATGTTTGTTGTAAAATGATGAGAGCTTGTGCGGAATCTGAATGCCTCCCCGCATGCATCCGATTGAGTATCTTGTGTGCGCTGTTAATTGAGAATGTACTAGAAGTGTCTGCATCTATTTGATTCTAATTTTCTCCGATTAGTTTCAATCAATCAACACAGATCACTTTCCAATGTGTGAGCATCAAATATTTTCGTATTTATGCTGATAGACTTTAGTGTACAAAATACATTAGCTAAAATCATCAAACAAAAAGTCAAATTCAATAAATTCAACTTCTAAACAAACTCTGTATGATTAAACAAGCTAAAAATGTTTATTATATACAAGTATCATTATATACCTACGGCCGCGTTTGGTTTCGACCGGTTGTAACACGATTTGGACATAAGTCGATTCTGGATGATCTATTGATTCTGATCTAACTTAAATTCATTTAGCTTACTAAATTCATTTAGTAAGGAAGCTTTAGTATGCATTTTAGTAAATTTCAAACTTGTAACTAAGATTTTATCATTTATCTGTTTGCGAATCCGTTTGTTTCGAATCTCCAACGCTGAACTCGTCATGGAGAGCAACGTATATCTCTTAATAACTGATATAATCAGTACACAAATCGCCAAATATTAATTTCGAGAGAAATTATTGTTGATATTGGCAGAAAAAATTCACCTTAACAAAAAAGGTTAATGAAAATAATGAGCGGTTTACGCTGCGCCTCGCCCTAAGCTGCTTGACCTTCCCACGGACTTGGGTCGTAAAGTCGTGTGGATGTATGTCGCATAGGCCGTAAGGCGACTTACTGTATACTAATTGTTACTAACAAACTGATCTAGTGAAGTTTCAACCAAACTAGACTGGTGGCAGATGAACACTTACCATTTCGAGGCATCTGATAAAAACATCTCATTGCCGATCGTTCAACATGAACCTTATTAGCCTAAGATAACAATTACTTGAAAATAGAAGGAACCTACTCTGCCCCAGTTCATGGAGAAATTTTGATCGAAACAAAACTGTGATACTTTTTAGTTTTTGGCTACTGATAACAGAACAAAAAGTACGGATTTTTTGCCACAACAGTCCGGTGCCTTATCTTCTTCTGTTATTTGTCTCTCTATGACAGTGTCTGCAGCTAACTTGGGTTGAAATAAGAGTTTGCGTGTTCAAGTTAAATGATGGAAGCATCTATTGACCCGACCTTGAATATTTTTCCATGCAATACATGGAGTTAAGGCATGTCTACAAATACCAGTGTCTTATACTGACACTGATACGGATTAAAGAGAACAAACACGTCTGCTACGCACTGCCGATAAAATTCACTATAGTTCCAATTGTTAAAGTTTTGCATCGATCATTAACTAAGGATGCTGTCGAATTCTTTACGTGAGCCTCAAAGGGTTAAATATGGAAAAAATATCTATAATTTAATGATGTATGCGACAAGCATTAGTTTATTTTTATGTATTTCTTTTCAAACTTGGAGTTATCCTCTTCATGCCACTTTCAGCAGAACTGTTAAGGTACAAAAACACACTAGCGGGTTTTTGAGCATATTCAATGATGATACGGTTCAGGTTTTAATACCTGTCTACTATACTGATTAGTCATCATAAAAAAAATCTAGCCGACCGCATCGTAACTACTAATCAATTCACATTCAAAGGTAGAAATAAACCAAAATGGTGAATTGAAATGTCTTTATACGATCTAACCGATTCTAACCAATGCTGTTTATCTGTAGGCTCTGCCTTTGCAGTTGCCTGCAAGAAACCAGAAATAACCAAGATATTTTGCCGTCTTCTACCCTTCACCTGTACGCCAACAGAGAGGAGCCACAAGGTTCCTACGGTGAGCACCTGTCTGTGTGTTTTCTTTCAGGTAGAAATTGCTTGCTTAGTTTTGTCAGGGACCATGTGGGAGGGTGTTAGTGTGTGAATGATCAACAAAACTCGGCTAAAAAACTGCCGTTCATCCTATTGAGCATTGATATCAGGCTCTGGTGTATTGAAAGTTATTAAAGTTGAATTTACACAAAGCTAAACAGGTTTTATCAGAAAGTATCGATATTTTTCTATCATTTGCGATTGTTTTTAATGTTTGGGGTGATCCGACACGACAGCCAAGATGTTTTAAGATTAAAATTGAAAATACTTGATTGCGGTTAAAACGCTCAGATCGAGCGAAAGTGCGATTATGTCATCAATAGTTGCAAACAGACTTACCATAAATTCTGGTGAACGATTCGACTCGGTCTGCAAGTCGAGGCCTAAAGTTTGGTGTAAAATTCTTGGTTTTGAAATGTACTTTCCGTATTAGTCGACCCCCTTTTCTGGCTTAAATCGTTTGATCGCTAATAGCTCAGTCGGCATCAGAGGTGGGCGATGCGTAGCTGTGGAAATGGCATTCAAAACGCCATCAGCAAAAACGCTCGTCTTTTTGTGCCACCGGCAATTCGTACAACAATTAGCAAAGGAATGAGATATGACAGTTCTAGGGAAGATCACGAGGTATAAAAAACAGTACTTCACCATCATATTGGCCGGCCTCGCCAATAGAATGAAACTGCCACTTTTGATAATATGCATGTTTTCAACAGAAAATCTATGCCGCAAAACGGATTTTTGTCAGGAATCGTGATTCATGAAAAAGAAAAAGATGGATAGACGATAGTGGATGTGTCAACTAGATTGTGAAGGGTGAGCTTGTGGGCAGGTACTATGAAAAAAGCATTGAATTGATGACAATATGAATGGTGAAGAATGGAAGTTTGTGTTTGATCCATCGTGTGTTGAGTAGCATTACTAGTATTTTACTACTTGATAAATAAATCCCTTTATTTCATTTCATGTAATTTTGATTTGCGATGGTTTTTGGTGAAGCTGAGTTGAACAAAAATTCGTGTCATGAAAAAACATGACTTCCGTGAAAGTCGAGGATGGATTTTTAAAGGTTGACTTGCAACAAAATTCACATTATAGTTATTTGGTATCAAAAGATTCACCATGTCTTACTCTGTTGTGGTGTAGGTGCCAAATATGCAAAAATGTGATTAAAAGCTCTTAAAAGCTCAAAAACGAACAGTTAATCGCAGCCATCGTAGTCATGTAGTTATGATATATCGGACTGAAAAACAGTCCGATATATCATTTTTACATTTGTACCAGCATCGAAGAGGTACCAGTATCGTCGTATTCAAAGTTTTGATGGTTAGCTTCTGCCACAACAGTAATCTTTTCATACTCACACACTTCTATGTACTAATTGTTATTATTAATTCAACATATTTTTGTTTTGTTTTCTCAGTTCATATTAATTGTATAGTTGCCAAAATATTTTTTTTTGTAATTGTAGCAAAACGAGCTTTATTTAGCCATTACTTGCTAATTATTTCACATTTACATTTAAACACTGTTACAGTCATTTTATTTTTTTTAATTTATTTGACCTGCTCAAAACATTTTTCTCACGATATGAAGTTTGAAAGTTACAGTTGTTTGACAAAGTTTGAAAACCTTCAGTTGTTTTTATTTTCTCTCTTGATTCATTACAATTACACAAAACACTTTTCTCATGATATGAAGTTTAAAAGTTGGAACGGTAATTGTTATTTGTTAAAAAAACACTTTTCTTTGCAGACTTTTATAATACTCGGGCAATGCCGGGTATTCAACCAGTAAATAAAAAGAATATTGTGTGTTTATTACTAAAGCCTACTACTTAACTTTGTCATTGTGTGTGTCTGTCTGTTAGTCTGTAAAAACTTTATGCGTTTCTATATTTTGTGGCAAATTTCACTCAAACTTCATACGCTCAGGCTCCGTGCCTTCCGTTCAGTCGTTAAATATCTGGTCTCAAAAGTCTATCTGGTTCCTGAGAACCAGCCTCTGAAACACCCACCTGCAGGCGTCTGTCGGTTCTGAGCATCGTCAGAAGTCACAGTTGAAAACCAAATTTCTGGTCATGACAAACAGTGCTCAAAATATTAGGTGGCCCAATTGAGATAGAGATGAAGCTGGAGTATATCAACTCCTAATGCCTGGTCTTTGTTTTAAGAATGGTAACTCAAACACTCACACGGCTTGCTTAAATTTATTAATGGCTCCGTACCAAAAAGGAATTTCTTGGTAAGCAGCTCTGACAGAGTTGAGGCGCCCTCAAGCATTGCGAGGACGAAGTGCGTCATGGTATGAATATTCCGTATGTTCCAGTATGGATTCTATGAGTTACCGTATGGTGTTTTTCAGAGTAACCCCATCGTGTCTGCATTGATTTAAATAATTGGCCTCCAGGTGGCTCATTTTTGTACTTGGCTAGTGTCTTTGATGTGTTTTCATAGGACGTAGCCTCTAGCCGCCCTAGGGTATGTCTGGCAAGTGATAGCTAGGAACATCAACTGTAACATAACATGAATGAGTTGGTTAAAAGGAATTTGATTTTTCAGTCATCTTGAATAATTATATGGATCTGTTTATCTAAACATCTTGTTTGTGTTGTTGAGATGTACGTGACACGCTGAGCAGGTTGCCCAGGTCTGATCTAAAAGGACTATGGTTGTAGACAAGCGCTGGCAACTCGTGCTTCATCGACAGCGTGATATTTCTTAATAACCACAGGTAACTGCGATAAACGTAAACCGCGATAGGAGACAGAAATAATGAAAACCATTTTAGGGCCGTGTATACTGAAATAAAAAATTACTAACAAATAAAAACAGAATTATGTTTAAATGGTCAAAGTTTAGATTATATATAATTCAAATTCTGATCATATAAAGTTCAAGGTCAAATATGGACTTCAATAAATAGAGGTTGATAAAAACTTACATTTTTGTTTTAAAGTTTATAATATAAATTATTACAAATAAGGAGACACACAGTAATACCGCTGAGCAAAGACATTTTTAGTAGTTTTGTTCGAGATTTGTCCACTTTTTTATGTCACTAATAGGTTTCCCACACACTGTTAATGGTGAGATGTCTGTTTTGCCCCACAGCTGACCAAACTTTGGATTTTAAATCAATTTTCTTCAACTTATTTTGCCTACTGAAAACTTATTATAGCAAGCTGCTGGCAGCATAGTTTCCCTACTTGTCATTATTTAGTGACTTTTGTGTAAGACTTAACTGAATGTCTAGATTTATGTACTCTTAGCTGAACATCAAGTCAGATAATTATAGTATGATGTGTGCTCATAATTACATAGTTAATCTGTCTTCTCTGTACGGTGCTTGCTTTGCCATCAACTTCATTTCAAAGAGAGCAAGATTTCTCAACATTGATTTGAGTAATGTATTTTGATAAACCAGGCACCACAAAGTATGTACAGTATATAGGTTGATGTATGTAAGGGCATGTGCCAAGAGTGGAGTCCTCATGGCTGTAACAGTCTGGTAACAGATGCCAAGCTTCTTCAACAAAACTTATTAGTAAATGTCACCATGGTAATATTCGCTAATGTTAGGTTTTTATGCACAATTAACATTTGGCTGTAAATTTTCTTACATTTTCAAAAATTTTTCAGTAGTAGAATTTTAAATCGTTTGATCAAATAATTTGAAAAAAAAGTTTAAAGTAGTACAATGAAGAAATTTATAAAAATAGTTGAGAGTTGTCTCAGAATTGTGGTAGCACAATCCTTGAAATATTTTATTTTGTAAAAGATTTCACCGTAATCTTACTTTATTTGGAAATAGCCCAAGTCGTAAATGTTAGTTTTTGTCATACAACATCGTCCTTTCATTTTCTATGTCTCTACAACCAGCATATTTTTTTAGTCGAAGTGGAATCCCGTATGTACCAGATCATTGCGCAACGCATAGTGTAGTAGGATTTGATTGACATCTAGCGTATTGATCCATGTATTGAGTATTTGCATGAACTGGCTTGTTGACAAGTGTATGATAGCTAATGCCTCAACAACCATCCTTTTAAGTAAAAGCAGACATGGAAAGCTTTTATCAATGATCTGCAGTTTGATAAGCTGCTCATCTGTTACATTCTTTAATTAAACAGATATGCCTGCGCTAAGATGAATTACGTAATTTATACAAATGGAATGAAAGAAATTTTGGAATCATTTCTAATCAGTGGCATGAGTCCAATTCAGGGCTGACTGAAGGGGTGGAAGAGAGGAAGGGGTGGGGGATGAGGAGTGAAAGAGGGGATAGAAGACTGAAAAAGGTGGAGTGTAGTGAATGGGAAGAGGAGAAGTGGAGAAGTGGAGGGAGGAAAAAGAGAGGGGGGCACCCACACGTTCTTAGTTGGTTTATAACGTTACAATATTTGCCTCAAGCATTTTGGCCCAGCCTTTAGGAATGCTTGATGAAGTGTTGTCATGAAAGGCGCAAACTTTAGAACCACTTGAGATTTGACATGACGATTTTAATAAACTTTTAATATTTGAATTAATCAAAACTTAAACTATGTTTGTTTTCTTTTATTGGTTTGTTGTGCAAGTGCTGCCGACTTTGTATTTTAAAGTTGCAATATTTTAAAGCTGCAATTGATGCAAGCGTACAATTATATAGAAAAATTCTAAAACATTAGCTTGCTTTCATAATTCTAGTTTGGCTAAATAAGAATTTAATTTCATCTCGTACTATTATTATATTATTATTGATGTGTGTTCGATTAATCTTTTATAAAAATTCAACAGCAGTATAGTTTGTTGAATGTTAAACTATTGCATAAGGTGCTGAGCAATGCAAAGATTAGAGTTAAAAGTAAAATGACAGCGCAATATTGTATTAACAGTGGATGATGACATTTCAGATTAAGGTTTTCATAATAGTTTTGTGTAATTTCTACCAAAATCATTTTTATTAACATTTTGAAGTCATGAAAATGAACAGACAGATTCGTATTATCTGCCAAATATCAACCTGAAACCCCTGTGAGGCTGTCTAATTACATTAAACCATAACTGTCACGTACAACTTTTATCGTATTTACTTGGTAAATCAGACACGCTGAGTCCGATTTTGTACTCAAAATAAAGAATAGTCCACTAAATTTCAGAGTAATGAAGGCTTTTTTACAGCGTTTTAATATTGGTCTCGAAAACAACACGATCAGCACAACAAGCTCCGCCCATAAATACGTAACGTAACCTAGCTTTTTAGGAACAGAAGTTACGTAGGGATGTTTAGACCGATTTAGAATAATAGAGATGAGTGTTTTAAAATCCATTAATATCTAAATTCAGCCTTAAAAATAATCTCAGTCTTTTCTGAAAGGTAGATAAGCTATTTAACATTGCATATTTAAAAAAACGCGATAACAACGCTAGCTTGTGATAAAACCGCACTTTTGAGCTCATTTTTCTTGGCATTCAGCCTATTTAAACATCTTGTAACAAGCTACGAGCAATTTGAAATAGTTTATATACCTTTCATAAAAGACTGAGATTATTTTACAGGCTGGATTTAGATAATAATGGGTTTTAAGACACCTGTCTCTATTATTCTAAATCGGACTAAATATTCCTAACTTCCGTTCCTGAAAAAGCTAGGTTTCGTCACATATTTATGGGCGGAGCTTGTAATGTGGATTGTGTTGTTTTTGAAACGGATATTGAAACGCTTTTAAAAAGCTTAAATGACTTTGAAGGTTAGTGGACCAATCTTCATTTTGAATAAAAAATCGGAATCAGCGTGGCTGATTTACCAAGAAACTACGATAAAAGTTGTATGTGACAGTTATGGTTTAAGATCGCTCATTTTTTTTATAACTAGATTATCTAAAAATTGTTTATTCAAAATCTTTATTTATGAAAGTAGAACATGTGTTAATAGGTTTTAAACAGGTGACTTCTGACAATAGCTAATTTTACAGACAATTCTTTAAATTTCTTTGTGTAAAGAAAGAATTTCTTGTTAGCACACTCTGCAAAAGGTATGTAAAAGCTGATAGGTGTAACTCTATGACCATTACTCATAAAGCTGATAGGTGTAACTCTATGACCATTACTCATAAAGCTGATAGGTGTAACTCTATGACCATTACTCATAAAGCTGATAGGTGTAACTCTATGACTACTACTCATAAGCTGATAGGTGTAGCTCTATGACCATTACTCATAAAGCTGATTTGGGACTTACTAATACGGTGTAGACCTTTCCATATTTCTGGAATCTACATTGACCTTGCGTTATAATAGTCTGCCGTGTTGTGTAAACAACAATAATATATAACACATATAATATAATACATAACAATAATATATAACACATATAATATAATACATAACAATGTAGTGTAACGATTTGATGGGGAAAAGGTAGAATGGCGGCCAACAGAAGCGCTCTCGCCTTCTGTTCACACATTTGCTAATCGTCGGCGTTGACATCGCAATTCATTAGAATGTGTTTTGCCAAAAAATATGACACTCTTATGTCACAGTTTGCATCATGAGTGTTTTTGTCTCCAAAACTGGAATTTTCTTCTTGCAACATCAAAATCGTTGCCAAAAAATGAAATATCATGAGTATAAATAGATTTGATTTAAAATGTTGTCAGTTAACCTTTAAATTCTCTAGCGATGTTTCAGTAAGAAAATTTGGTTGGATGACAAAATAACTCTAATTACATTGGTAGTAGTTATGTCGAAGGGCGATGCACAAAAAATACCAGCTGTGAAGTTTATAGTTGACTGCATAAGAATAACAATCTATACTTGTCCTTGACCTCTACAGTCCCTCCTATTCCTGTATGGTGAACGATTATAACACAACTTTCCCTGGTCTGCTAATGTTTCTCCAAATACATAAATTCTACTTCTCTCACATCTCTTTCATATTGTCTTTAATGCTCTAGCATAGCATTTTCAGAATTTAAAATCAAATTCTTGTCACAATATTTTGTGGTTTTCATCGCTACATTAAAGTACTGTAGTATAAGGTTATTCCTCACTTTCTTATATTTGGTAAATGATTATTACATTTTTAAAGTTTATAACTATATTTCTGTCTTACATAACAAAGTATGTCATTTGTCATTCCAGCTATAGCTATTAAAATCGTGATATTAAAATTCCGTGAGCTGATGGATTTGAACTCATGACAAATTCAGCTACAAGTTTTTATCTGGTCGCTCTACCACTGACCTAGAATGGCATATTGATCATACACGTTTTCATATACTACATACCCCATGCCCATGCTAATTATTTTAGCATTGCAAGCACACTTTACGATGCCTCTGTTAATAACTATTTTGGGTCCTAAGTTTATGCAACACCATACTTCTTCATTTTTTTCCGTTCAGGTTAATTTATTCCGCCACACGATATCGACAATAATTTATCTTGAACTTAAAACTTGACGATTTGTGTACTGATTATATACAGTGGAACCTCGGTTCTTGGACACTTCGGTTCTCGACCAACTCAGTTTTTGACCAAAGATTTTGAGATTCGTTTGTCTCGGATCTCGAACATAAATTCGCTTCTCAACCAAACCACAGCATGCGCATTAGAATTGGAACAGCTTCGGAAACAGCATGGAAACATTCGTTAACAAACGGAGAAGCAATTTACGCTTAATAAATTATTTACAAAAAAGAAGGAACCATCTGGGACAACGTCTCCTTTACCGAAGAGATTTGCTAGGGAGATAATCCCTCCAGTCGAGTTAACCTAAAGTGTTTTGGAGGAGGATTTTCCTTCAAAGATGTTAAGTAAACGTGCCATTGCTGTTTATATTTTTTCCTGCGATTTTTAATGTAACTGATCTGTTGCATTTTTTTGCTGTTTCATTATCAGTTTCTGCAATTTTCGTTATTGTATCTTAACCTTTAATGTTTTTGATGTTTTAAGAGCCAAACATACGAAATGTTTATTTTTATTTTCTTTTTCCATCATCATAAATAAAAAACCTTTTATTAAAATTAAACATGATACAGTACAGTTTGTGGTGTAAAATGTAAAACACTTGACCGATGTTGTTTTCTCGCCTTGGAATGGATTAAAATTTACATACATTTATTCTAATGGGGAAAAATTGTTTCGGATCTTGAACAACTCCGTTTTCGAACGACCTTCTGGAACGGATTATGTTAGAGAACCGAGGTTCCACTGTACGTTATTAAAAGATATGCGTCGCTGAAAGTTATGAAACTTTAAATTTACAGTTGTTTGAAAACCTTTACAGTTGTTTTATTTATTTTTAATTTAGTTGTCCTGCACAAAACTTTTTTTTCAGGATATGAAGTTTGAAAGTTATAGTTGTTTGACAAAATTTGAAAACCTTTACAGCTGTTTTTATTTTCTCTTTCAATTCATTTCAACTACACAAAACACTTCTCTCATGATATGCAGTTTGAAAGTTAAAATAGCAAATGCTGTTATATGTTAAATACAAATCAATTTTCTGTTCAAAGACTTCGTAATTCGGAATGGAATGGGCATAAGTAGTTGTCAGCCAGGTCAAGGCCAAATATAAAAATAATCAGATATATAAATAAATATAAACGCCTTCATTTGAAATAGCAAATGTTGCATATATATATAATAAAAATGAAATTTCTGTTCAAAAACAATTTTATTACCCGAGCGATGCTGGGTATAACCTAGTATATTAATTAAAGGCTATAATTATGAATTAGTGTGCTTGAACAAGAAGACCCTTTCAACAAAATTAACGATACGGAATATGCTAGCAGAGCACTGTATTCACAACCTTCTCGCTGGTAAATTCTTGCCTTATTTTGTTATAATAAATACCGCTTAAGTGTAATTTTTGAATATTAGCCTATATTATGTTATGCTGATTTTAAAGTCAAATGGGTTGTTCTCGGGATACGACAATTTTTGAAAAATTCATTTAATATCTCGTTTTAGCAGTCTGTCAAAATTACATTTCATGTCAGTAACAAACTTAATCTCTGACAACATCCCATTTAGAACTGTCCTTCCTCTTACAATATGCTTCAGCGTCCTAACAATTCAGTTTATGAGGAGCACAGTCTATTTGCTTCAACTCAGCACCGGAGACTTGTCCTATTCCTATTTCACCACCTCACGACCTGACAAACGCTATCACTAGTCTCTTTCATGATTTGCCATTGCATAGAGTTTGAAATTTTCCATTGATCACTTGGATGGCCTATCTTGTGACCTTGTGTCCAGTTTTGCTTGCGGTACTGCTGTGTTTGGGCATGGTGGCAAGCTGAGTTGTTATTACTATGAAGAAATGTCACAACTGTATATAGTAAGTGTCCCTGAACAATCTCAGAGTTATTTATAGTAACAACATCTTACAGACCACCTTCTTACATAAACACCTGTGGAGTTGCTCCCGCTTCCCATGGATATCCGCAGTCGGATGAGGGGCAAATATTTTTGTTTATAAACCTAATGCCCATACTTACGGTCATCAAGCTGTTCCATCTATTGCCTCAGTGTATACATTTTTCTGCTGTCAGTTGCGACCTACTTCTCGCTATGTCAATCTGATATTCCAATCAATGTTTAATTTCAGTTACATGAATGTAAATATTTTTGGATCCGTGTTTGCTAGCAATCCGAAGTTATTAAAATTGTGTCCAGTTTTTTATTTATTTTAAGTAAAATGTACAATTGAGCCAACTGATAACATCTAGCGTATAATATTTCACTAGAATAACTAGAAATGAATATGGAATGCACTGAGTACCTGGATGTTCTTTTTTAATATTTTATGAGCTAGAAGTGTGCTGTTTGTTTTTTGTTTTTGCGTTTGTGATTTGTTGTTTTTACAAATGTTTGCATTTTACTGTTTCATTTAATTAAAAACCTTCTCCAACTACCAGGTTGTGCTTCCCATCCCCTAAGTTAAGACTAATTTAGACAATAAACACTGATTATAAAATATTAGCGTGGTACTGACATTAATTATTTCAATGGTGTCCCTTTCATAGTTTAAAAAAAAAGTCGTACAGCTTGGGGTTAAAAATGGACATTAAGCTTTTAATTTTTAAAGACGTTTTTAAAATTAGATTACCCCATAACAATGGCTGCTATTGCTTTGTACGGTTTTCCTGAGGAGTATTCTCATCGTTCATCAGAACACTTTAAAGTCTTCATGGCAGATAATAAACCACATTTTGGATGAACCTGAAAACAATGGATATGATTTAGACCTGAGTGACTTTGAATCAGAGTGTAGTTCTGATGGTTGTGGTGATCAATCTTCTCAAGTACACCGTCACTAAAACCATGGCAACCGCTACAGCAGGAAGAAAAAAATTAATTGTTGATGTATCCGTAGTCATTATTAATACTGTTTCGTGGGCACTTTTTTACTGATCATTTTCCATTACAAGTTCGTAAAGATTAAAGAATGTCAAAGTGGCGGACTAATAGTGTTCGATTAAAGGGTGGCGTTGCAATTTTCAACGTCACTATAGAAGAAGAACACCACTCTTCTTCTATAGTGGCGATCTATTATAGGTGGCGTTCAAATAAAGGTGGCGTTCAAATAGAGGCGGCATTCAAATAGAGGTGGTGTTCAAATAGAGGTGGTGTTCAAATAGAGGTTTTACGGTATATGCAGTAGTGACAGTGAGAATAGTTTAGGTATCTTTGTAACATCTGCATGATTATTAATCTGTCGGATGAACTCCTGTGCTAATAGTATTTTCTGCCTTTAAGGGTTTGTGTAACTTGTTGAGTGTTGATAAATGAAGAGCAAAATTGTTTACTAAAATATTAAAAACTATTTATGGATCGTAAAACAGTAGAATTATTTACCAATTATTTCGATAGAGAAAATGCAATGTAGCTCCACCCAGTGAGACCTCTCCGACTGTTATGGTTCATCTTGATCGAACTGGTTGCAAAGCTCTGACCAAACCAAAATATTTTATTCGTATCACACAACTTTCAGGTTGTTCATTTTAGCGTTCTGTCAGTTTTCTGCCATATTTGGGCGTGACCAGAGACTAGGACAGACCAATATTTGGAGAACAACAATCCATCAATTTTTTTATGTCATCAAGTCGTTTGCACATGCGCTCATTCACAAAAAAGCCCCCATATTTTTAGAAAACGATCGTTTTTCTTTTATTTACTAGTACTTTTTGGTGTTGCTTTGATACTATAATAAAAAAATTGCAAACAAAAGCATCGTTTATTCATATGTCGACTATTGACTTCACAAATGCTATTTTTTGTACATCACCCTTCGAGACAACTGCTATTGATGTAATTAGGTTGTTTTGCTATCCGACCCAATTTAAATCTCTTAAAGAGGCATCACTGAATAATTCAACTCTAATATCTGCTCTCCGCCACTTGCTGCAGCTGATCCTTAGCAGCCACGCGTAGGGATACACGTACTCACTATGGCTGCTCGCCAAAATTCCTTCCAGCACAGTTTATGATCTCGTGTCTGTGTAAATTTGTTAAGCACACAGTTTACTAAAAAATTAAACAATCAACTGTAAACAGTCAACAGCATAAAATATATTTGTTTCTGGAGATTTAAGGACATATTTCCCAGGGTTTTTTGGTATATGATACATCCTCACAACTGATATCGCTAGCCTTTTAGTCGCTAATTGATTTGGCCTTATTTATGTTATAACTTCATTAGGAAAAGTTGCCTTAAAATTGAATTTTATATTTGCCAACAATTAGTTAAATTTGTGAGCTCGTCAATGATTCAGAATGAGCAACGTTAATAGCTTGACAGTATCCAAATATTTAGCAAAAGCTAATATTTCAACTTTGAATGGCTTCTGTTGTCTGGTAAAAACCAAATATTGAATATTAGGTTTAGAATTATTTATAGCACAGATTATAAACATTCATAACAAAATAAATTTTTAAAAACTTGCAGTAACAGCTCATATTTAAATCTATACTAGTTGAAGGCCCGGTTTTGCACGAGTAAAAAGTATTTGCACAGAAAATTTATTTTTAATCAACATATACAACATTTACTACTTTAGCTTTCAAATGTAGGTGTTTGTTTATTTCTGTGTACCATGTTTAAACTAGGGATGGCATTTGTTGCTTAAAAAGGTGTTATCGACTATCGTTGGAGTTGTTCCACCGACAGCGATAGTATTAAATTATCAATGAGCAGACAGAGTTCACCGATAGTTATCGAGTGACTAGGCAGCTGGTAAAACTATCGAATTATCGTGCCTGAAAATATCGAGGGTTGTGGAAAGGAATAGGAAAAGGTGTTGGAGTTATCAGAGTGTTCAAAGTTATCAGAGCACTGTCACAAGTCCATGTATTTATTAGTAGATAAATGTACATATATTGTACAAACTATATATAAATCAAATGCATAGATGGCTTGATGCAAATTAAAAGGCTTCTAGTGTAAAGTTTAAAAAAATTTCATCAGAAAGTGTAGATACTTCTATCGCTTGAGATTGGTTTGTTGTTTGAAGTGATGTGATTGCCAGGACGTTTTCAGATTAAAATTAGTCAAACTTATCGCTGTTGAAATGCTCAGAAGAAAAAACATTTTTTTTGAGCGTTTTAACCAAGGATATACAGCCCCTTGGAATGATATACAGGGGGCTGTATATCATTGTTTTAACCAAGATCAAGTTTGCCGATTTTTCTTTAAGTTTATTCGGAGGTTAGCTCATTTTTCCTAGCTTTCGGAAGGCCATCGCTAAGCGGATGTTTGGCAAACTTTGATTTTTGCAAACCTTAAGAAAAGTCGTTAACGAAAATATTTTGCCGATGATGGTAATAACGACGTCTAAGAACTACTAAAAGTTGAGGTGTGTCTCTATGGCTTGGAATAAAGTGATATTCTAAAGCGATAATAACCGTCGTAGTAGCCGTTGGGCAAAAAACTGTTCGAGTTAACCAAGTTGAGGTCGAGTTATCTAAAGCAATTTATCATTGCGTGGGAACGGACGAAACAAATCCGTTCGAGTTAACCGTGTGTTCGAGCTATTCGAGGGCGATAACTATAGGGCTATACTATTTTTTATTATTCGATAACGATATATTTGTTTCGGATGTTTCGATAGGCTAAAAATAGGCAACATTCATATCGAGAAAGACAACTATCGACTATCGAAATCGACTATTGAGCTATCGTGCAACCCTAGTTTAAACCAGTCCGCATCAGATTTTTAATTCGTAAAACTCTAGCGCTATAAGCGCACAGACGGAAAGACAGACTACAAATAAACATTGAGGTTTATATACATATATTAAAAGAATATAAGAATTGTTTCCTATATCTGTGAGCTTGGCTCCATCCTTCACCCTCTCACCCACCCATTGTCAGCCAATAATGTGATCAAATGTGATTGACTACCCATCTCTGCTGCTGTCTCTTCAGTGCGGTTCAACCCCTAAATAGAAAGACCATTACATCTGAGATCTGCTTCATAAAACGAAGCTGTCATATGTATGAACAGATATTCCCATAAGTATACATTGTAATTCGTTCATTCATTCTACAGTTAAAAACATAGTAAATCCTATAGACTATTTGAGGTGACACATAATATCAAAACAAAATTAGATAAAAAAACTTTAATACAACAAACAAATTATATATAGAAAACTAAACTAATAAGAAATAAAAAGAACTGTTTATTAATGATTTGTAATAGAGACACTCAAGTAGAAGTTCCGGCTTGGTGATATGTAGGTTCGGATATAGAGGTAATTGTAGATAGGCCTACATGTGATATGACTTACTCTAACATAAACTAGGTCAAGTTTTAACAGACTTACCTTATACATTTTCTATTTGTTTTATCCTTTTTAGGTTTACTTCAATTTTCACCAGCATATTTAGTTGTACTCATGAAACTGTAATGATGCGAGAAATTATGAATACTATATGTTGAACCTTACTTCGAGTTTAGATCAACGCGCATAATCAAATTTTACATCTAATTTTAGAGAATTCACATACTGAGATACAATATCTTACACAGAGGCTTGGCTGTGCTTCATATAAGCTTAGGTACATGTGGTAAAAATTAAAAAAATGCTCAGTGATATTAACAGCCCAGTTAAAGATGGGATCCTATATTTTACTACTAGTATTGTTGCATGAGAACAGTCTCAAAGATCAGGCGGTAATACAATTATATATACTATATATCAAAATAAAAAATATACTATATTGCTATAGCGATATAATATAGATAGTAACTCACAGTGTACCTGCGTTCCTTCCTTAGCAACGTGCAGCTGAATGGTTATATTTGATAGGAAAGCACCCATATTTGTTTTCATGTTGATTGTTGGGTAAAAACGTTCTACAAGAAGACTTAGCTGATAGACTATGGTGCAATAATCAAATGTTGATCGTGTATGAAACAGAGTTTCGTAGTTAGCCAAGTGAATAGTCAGCTGTGTAGCTCAAACAAGAATAATTCACGTTTGTCACTGACTTGCCCTTTTGGTTGTACTCACACTTGATGGATGATGGTCAATTTTCCTACAAAAAGATTACTTCTGTTTAAGATTAGGTTGTCTGTCTAATAACCTGTTGTCTGCTGCTGCCCAACTCACCCTAATGTCACCCTAACTGTCAATACTTGTGAGAGGAAGTATCACACTAGTATATGAGCTCCAGTTTTAACTTTCTTCAATTTTCTGATGAATGTCAGAATAAAAATCTTTACTTTATAAAAGTACCGTTGTCTGATATATAAAATTGCTCTGATACAAAATGTCTGTTATACTAGCATTTTAGTGCTTCCTCTGCGCTATACTCAGACACTTAAGGTAAATATATGTATTTCCTAGAGCAAGCATCTAGGCCTTTATGGTATTACTTTATGGTATTACTTTATGGTATTACTTTATGGTATTACTTTATGGTATTACTGTTACACAAGCAAATCATCTCTAAATATGCTCTCAGATACTCTTTCTCAAAATGCAATTTTTTACATATATTGCCATGTTTAACAAAATAACAACAACAGATCAGCAAGATATGAGCAGTAAAAATTCCAATATTTTTTTGCATGCAGAATGTGATACAGACTTCCTGTTTACAAATAATGTTATTGGATTCTATTTCTGATCATTATTGTATTAATTTCTGAAATCTGTTATTCCAACATTTAATAATTTGTTTTATTTAGTAGATTAGAACTGATAATGCAGGAGCTTGTTTGGAATCAAAACTTGTAGATACAGTTTTTTGCCAGCGTAAGTTAAGTTAATATTAAATCAAGCTTGTCACTTCATCCTTGACATACGAATTCATTGTACAGAAGTTTATTAAAAATATTTTTGTTTCAAGACAATATCATGTGTTCTTTCTACAATTTTAACCCTTTGACTGCCATCCATGTACAAATTTAGTTATCGGCCTAGTGCCAGCCATTTTACTGAAAATTGCTGATATTGCTTGATGATATGTAGCCTATAGGCCCTACAATATTTTTTCAATTTCAAACTCTATCTAGAACATTTTTGTAACATATTTTACTTTGCCAACATTTTAACTAATACAGCTATGCAAAAAGTTGTGAATCTACGATCACTACGAAGCTAAGACAGTCTTCCACAATGTTCCTTACTCTTACAAAACTCTTACTTTCACCATATCAGAGTCACTGATGCTACTTTAATTATCTGTGTAATCACAAAAATCTAAATCTGAATTGGCTATAACGTCATCAACATATGTAATTACTTGTTTTCTAATTCGCGTGGTAGGCCTACTTAGCAAAACTTACACAAAAATTCTTCGTTTTTAGGTTAGTAGTTCTCAAACAAAAGTTTAAAATTTACGACATCGAAATGGTTAATGTTTCAAATTTCATAGAACTACTACCTGTAGCAAACTGTATCTCTGAATAACGGAGAAATTCAAGTTATCCCTGTTTGGTGTGATCTTGATTGAATTGAATTGTTTGAGCAACTACCCTTTGGTGTAATGCACACGACACATCCTTGGACAAATACGATAAAGGTCAAACCAATATTCTAAACAAGGCACTATCCTTGGTCGAGGCTCTGTTCCCGCGTAGGATTGTCACCACACCCTGTGTGAAGCACTGAGAGCTGACCACAACTAGCTGGCATCAGCTAACAACATCATAGGAAGTATTAGTTGTTGTGGATGTGGGAACAAAAGCTGACAATAACTTGTGGTAATTGTGCCCAGTGATAGCGTTGCCCCGAGGACTAGCTGTTATGAGAGACCCTCAACTCCCGTGTCAGCAGGAGGTACTTCCTATCCATCAGATAAGCATTCTACTTGCAAATGCAGGCCTTTCCGAGCATATAAATGATCATTCACACTTTTATTTATTAGCAATAACAAATATATTATATTTAATATATAAATATAATCTTAAATATTTATTTAATATTTAAGATTATATAATATACAAATATTATACAATCTTAAATATTAGTAGAGCATGTTATTGAGTAATCCAAAAGTCATAGGACGACTCGATATTGCAAATAGATGATTTGTGATATACCACAATACTATTATTATATAAACAAAAAAGGATTTGTTATATATCACAATACTATTATTATATAAACAAAAAAGGATTTGTTATATATCACAATACTATTATTATATAAACAAAAAAGGATTTGTTATATTTTTTGTATATTTCAGTTTTAAAAGAAACTTATTTGTGTTAGTGATAATTAGAAACATTTGTTTCATGAAGCCGGTGTGAGTGCAAGGAAGCTGAATGAGCTTATTATAAAACCAAAACGCCCGTACGTTTTGGTCACTCTGAAAATCGCCTGGTGTGGGATAAATCGCCGCTGCACGATTATATCGTTTATGCGATTGGCGATATTTCTTTATATGAAGGCGATTTTTAAATCGTTTATCATAAAAATTGCCGCCAAACAATTAAATTGCCATATCGTTAAGCTCTAAATATGATTGGTTATTCTGGGAATTCTACAATATGCAAATATTTCCGACAATGAAGTTGTCTTCATTTCTGAAGATGATATGAGTTTTATTACATATTTATTGAGTTTTATTGAATGGCTAATAACACTATTGCTTTTGAGATACAGTAATCCCTAGATGTAATCGCGTAACGAACCCAGTTAATCACATGTCCGAATATTCAACCCAGACGAAGTCCCAACTACGTATTACGTATGTGCATTCCCTCCCTACCTTAAAATATACTGGACTGGAATTGAAATATAAACTTAAAGTCAGTCAGTTTAACTTCAATTTACTTACTACTTACTTATTATATAGGAAATTTACTTACTTATTATATAGGAAATTTACTTACTTATTATATAGGAAATTTACTTACTTATTATATAAGAAATTTACTTACTTATTATGCAGAAAATAAATACAAACTGTTTAGAAAGCAGTTTACGTGCTCTGGTGTTAAAATTTGGCTCATACATATACTTTAAAAAATTAGTTTTTACTTTGCGGGTTTTTGATTACCCCGGGGAAGCCCGGTCCCCATTAACTGTGAAATGTGTGGGGTTACTGTATACCACTTTTTTCAACCAAACCTTGAAAAATTGCCGTTTCCATACAAATTTATATGCAGATAATGCATTCTGATGGCTATGAATTATATGGCGTCAAGTGAGAATTATATTCAAGTAGTTTATAGAACTGCGATAAACATTTCCATCACACAATTATTGACACAACTATGGCCTATTAGACTAACAGTGGCCGGTAGTCTTATGATGCAAATGTCAGTTCTCACGTGAACATACTCCCCTCTGATGGTAGGTCAGCTCCTTTATACGCTTGGCTCAAATTGTTATTCCATTCAGATGAAAAACCAGGAAAAGATGGTAGCACAACTCCTTAAGGCTTTGCTTTAGCTTATGTTGTTATAATTACGTAGGTATTCTAGACGCAAGAATCTGAGCGATATTATTGGTCGTTTAATGGCCTGGATTTTGACCGGCCCTTTTAGCAGCAGTCAATAATGTAAATTAATGACAAGGGCAGACAGTGTGACCCACCGGGCGTGTCATTGAATGACCTCACGGCTCGACTGTTTATGTTGAGGGAGAGCTTTGTACCCAGCATTATTTACTCAGTTTTCTTTGTGCTCTGAATAAACAAGCCGTAAATATCTAACCATCTTTTATGGCCGCTACAAAACTTTAGTAGGATGTTTATGGTGTCTTTAAACAGGATTGCAGCTTAACTGTATTTGATAATTTAATTAAAACAAAGATAATCTCAGTCTAGGGTGACTCCGCAGCATCTCGGCATTTCTACGAGGATTTATGCTTTTTGAGGATTGTCTAGCACGGCAGTTACAGTTCTCACGAAAAACCACTTCAAAAGCAGCTAGGAAGTATGCTTTGTTGGAGAAGATACATAATACTACCACAAGTACCTGCAAATTAGCACTGGCTCTGAGAACTTGGCAGGATGAACTGTGGAGAATTTGCTCATGTCGAGCGAAGGAGGTTTGAAAGTTGGAAGTGTTGTTTGCGAATTATTGATCAAAAACTCTGATGATATTAAAATAGGTTTTTTTATTATAGCAGGAGTAATGATTGAAAGACCACTTCTCATTGGCCAGTTGGTATGTTTGGGACTAGAATCAAATCTTGACTTTCAAAGTTAATCAGTCCCAATATTTCCTCTGTATGTTGAAGCTGTTGTTAATAATAAGAGTAGGCCTACAGGTTATTTCAGTTAATTCATCTCATAGCCCATAAAACTAGAGTACTAGACAATGAATATTTCTGGTAATTACATATTGCATTAAAACAGATGCATTATATGAACTATATACAAATACTAGCTGTGCCTTCGGCGTTGTCTGGGTATTAAAAATCAGTTTATAAACAATGGGAAGTAATCAGAGTTGCTAACCACTTGCTATTAGCCTGGCGCATTGCCAATGGAAAATGGTATTAAAATCGGCTTATTAACAATGAGAAGTAATGAGAGTTGCTTTCCACTTGCTATTAGCCTGGCGCATTGCCAATAAAAAATTCCAATAAGCTTGCTAATACGCAGTAAGCTCCTAATGCTAAGCTCCTAATGACGTACGCCATTATGTTGCTGTCAGCATTGTCCAGCTACAGCTATTCTAATAATAGCTATAGCTGGACATATTAAAGGATAGACAAACTTTGAGAAATATATATAGATGTACAAACATATAAACCATGTACATAAACTGAATGTAGAAAAACTAAATTGTATGGAAAAAAGGTGCTTTAATAATAATTAAAAAAATTGTATTGTCACATCTCATTTACATTGAAGGAAAGTAAATTGAAGTGTAGCATTGGGGATACAGCGCTACGTTTCAACTCACCGCACTTCATGAGCTGATGTGTCGTCCTGATAAAGCTGCTAATTAAACTTCATAAGTTAACATAATTATTTATGTACAGTTTGGTTTTTATAGTTTTTTTTTGTTTTTGTTTGAAGTAATCACTGCCAGCCTTGCCACTTTCTTGCCCATGACTAACAGACTTCATAAAGAATTTATAAAAAATGGTTTGTTCGTGTTTTGCTTCTTCTCCTAATTACTAACAGATCATTGGCTTTTTATACCTCCCGCCACTTGCACTAGTTTTCCTGGGGTCAGGATTTTTAATCTGAATGTTCCGTGGGATGATACAATTTTAAACATGGTCGCTGCACGTTGCATTTATCATAATTACAGCGGCTTGCACAAAGGAGTCTATAGATTCAACTCTTGATAGAATTGCAACTGATAGACAGCACATTTATCATCAGCCAATATATCGGGTACATCTAATTCTTTACTTTTTGAAATGGAGTCGGAAGAGTTATAATATTATAATATATTATAACATATTATAATTGTTATAATATATTATATAATATATTATAACAATTATTATGTATATTACTGTTGCAATATTATAATATATTATAATATTGCAACAGTAATTTGAATGTGTAGTTGGGGTAAGACATTTATAATAGCTCAGTGAACCATGGACAGATGGAAACCTGACTACGCATGACTAATAAATGTAATCTATACTTTAAAATCAACAATTTCTATTAAATCTGTTAATCATGCTTATTGGATGAACTAGTTTCTTAATTTAAAATCCAAAAACTTCTGTTTCTAAAAATTCCAAATTCTTTTTCTTGCTATAAATACGTGTCCAGTGTTATGGTTCAAACAGTATCTGCACCATAACACCTGCAGGAGTGTTATGGTGCTGCAGGTAGTCTGGGAATTACAGACAAGTGCTAGCATGTTCCATGGTAAGAATCAAGCTCGCCTAATCACAAGCCTGCAAAAAGCTGTTTTACAGTGTTGCTGATACAATCAGCACACCCTCCATCCAGTGACACGCCAACACAATGCAAGTTAATTGCTTTTGTAATTATTAAGTGAGAAATGATTCAGGCGAGCCAGGCGGCAGAGGTAACAATGACCATAATCTTAACCGACATTAAGTGTTGGGTAACAGTTTGTTTTTATAAAATAATGTTGTTCTCGCTATAATGCATGCGCAACAACAGTGTAAATAAAAGCACTATAAAATCCACCATACTTTAAAAAAGTTCACTGGCCAATTTAACTGGTATTAGCACAGGCCAATTGAATACTAAATACGTGTGTCTAAAGGGCGCTCTGTTCAGCATCGCTTTTCTCGTATGCTTCATTCGTGAAAGTCTCGGCAGTCGCACCGTCGGCCATCGTAATCTCGAGCTTTTCTGTTCCGACACCTTCTATTGAGCTCTGCGCATCTCCATCTTCTTCCGTTCCTATACTCTTCTTGTCAGAGATTTGTGATGCCTCGGTGTCAGAAGGTGTTGCATCCTCGAGCTTGTTCTCTGGTCTGTGTGCCCAGGTAGACTTCCGAATGATTCCAGCAAGTATGTAGATAAGTCCACCAAGCACACTATTACATCCGAGATAATAGAACCCAGCGTCTTGTCCAAATTTATCTTGTATCAGTCCCGCAGTAAATGGTGCTAAGAATCCTGCTATGCCACCAACTGCCTCGTGGAACCCAAATGCGTATACAACGTCTTTCTCTGGGTACAGATGGTGGCAGACACATGTAATGTTTCCAACCATAATAGCTTCCATGAAGCCTAACACCCCAGCAGCTACATAGAATGAATACTCATTTCTATAGGCACCAATCACAAAGCAGACAACTCCAATAAGTAGGTTAAATACTATTTGAAGAATGTAATGGTTAAGTTTGACCTTGAGTAGAAGTAAGGTGAGGCCGATAGCCCCAGTCAGCTGCATGGCACCATTGATCGTCTGCACTGTGGTCGCTATGCTAGTGCTTGCTGTATTGTGCTCAATGTACGTGAACAGGATGACTGCTACGCCTGTCAGTTCAGCGTTCCATAGGTAGCCATTCAAAAGGTGGAAAGGGACGATGTATCGCTTAAGAGGATGAGTGTAGGCCTTGAACAGCGCGACTGCCGAGTCTGGTCTGGCTTTTGGAAGTTGTTCTTTATAAGCGATTGGTGCAGATATGGAGATGGCGTAAAAGATCACGGTGTAGAGCATCGTCTCTTTGTAGTTTGTTACTTTAAAAATGCTAGTTATGATGTAAGGGAAAACAGCTCGTCCAATGCCGTAGCCGACACCCGTTGCCATGTAGGCCATTTTCTGGCGTTTCTTGAAGTAGTGCGGCACTATCTTTATCGAAGCTGTCCAAAGGAGACTCACTCCATAACCTGTCATGACAAATAACTTACTCCGTTATTGTGCTGTGTAAGCATTAGTATTGTTACCCATTCAGACATTCTACCCCATAGAAATATCTATTCATTGCTTATGCAACATCGAGGTATATGCGGCAATGTGGCATTGAAACCGTCAATGTGACTATTGAATGCAGTGAATTCATGCCAATGAACGTTTCTGCGCTTGGCCTATTCCAATATGCTTAAACACAACTCAAATATTGCCTTAGGTTTTGATGAAGTATGTACAGAAGGTACTCCTATAACATAAACCTCCTATAACATAAATTCAGGATAACGTAAAGAATTTCTGAGAAGTTTTTGTTTCGTACTACGTAAAAAATTCCATATAACGTGGAGTATCAACGCGTCGAGTTCTTCAATTTGATTTGAATGATAACCTATCTCGCCACTCTTGTGAATGAAAAAATGACGTGTGTATAGCGTTATATCTATTGTATATATACAGCTTGCGTGACATTCTAGTTCCTCGTGATAGATCGTCAAATGTGTCGACTAAATAGAGAATATGTAGCTGCGCAACTGTTCATTAATACTTAAAGGCGATCGATTGATGCAGGTGTTACAGCGTCGGTCTACCAATCTTAATGTCACAAGTTGGAGTATCGTTGAAAGTTATCTTGTATTCTAACCTTGACCATTGGATACAGATAAACGATGAACAGGCAGTACCACACTTTTTATAAAAAAAATATTTTTCATTTTGCTTTATTGTAGGCGTATAAAATATTTGTTATTTGTTTACTTTGCCGAATAGGCTTTGCCTTTTAGAAAAATAAGCAAATTATTGTAAATTAACGTCGAAGATGTGTGCTCCCCATCAACCTATTGTAAAAATTACAGCAATCGTAGTCTATAAAACTAGCGAAGTTGAGCAGAAACGTTGTCGATGAAACCAATAATACTGCAGTTACGGTACAGCCTACAAATTATAAAGTTGAGTCTATTGTTTCCTTTTTGTTGCCAAAGAGGTGAGTTTGGAAAGATCTTGGAACGGTTTAGGCAATTTACGTGTATGTTACTGTTCGTATAACATAAAATCCCTATAAGATAAATGTTCCTGGAACGGATTATTTACGTTATAGAAACGCCTCTGTATATATGAGAAAGGTGCAGGTCCACGTTATCTGGCACTCTAATACTCGCAGTTTGCTAAAACTAATGATAGTAAGATGAATATGGTTCCCTTTGAAATTTAACGGTTGAAAATTTACCAGTAAATCTGGCCGAGTTGCATCCTGGGCATAAACTGCCTTGAAGCTACAAAATTACACCCTTTTTTTAACACCTTTTGGAACTTATCATTTCTTTACCTTTCTAGTAGCAACTAAAATGGTGATCTATAACACAAACATCAAACTAACTTCTTGATTTATTCAATGAATAAATATTGTGGGTAATATTTCAATAGAATATCAAGCTGTTAATGATTGGCTAGAAATATGTGGCATGTCTATTGGACGTAGCTAGCTCAGGCTATAATATTGCCTGGACATTAAGCTAACCAAAGATACCTACCTCCACAAAGCGCAAAGCCGAGCAGCAGGTGCCAGAGTTGTGAGACGAAGGCGGAGGAGAAAACTCCTATTATGGCGCAAGCGGAGCCGATGCCGGCGCAGACTCTGAGGTTGACATTGGACACAAGTATAGTGTTAATGGGCACTGTAACAGACACCCGTAGTCATCAGACAGGTCGGATAGAGAGCCATGAGTGCACAAAGACAATTGAAAGATAACACACAAAGGAGCAATTTTCCAGGCTATTGAAATGTTATAATTGCAATAATCACCTCTGTTCAGTTGGTACAACAAGATTCTGTTAACGCCTTAGCAAGCAAACTGCTATAGTTATTAGGGGAGGGATGTGTTGTCTTTGAGAGTTATCCTATCATGTACCATTATTCAATATTTAACAGGAACTGTACACATACCATTGCCATTCATGTTGTAGATTGAGTCATAAATACTCGATTTTGTCTATGTTGTCTTACTTTAGGTGTGTATAAAATGCTAGCACTGTTGGGTAGCTTATGGGAGAGGTCGATAGTTCTTGGACTGCTCGGTAAATTCATACAAGGGACAGTAGTGAAGAAAAATTGAAGCCTCAAACTGTGTTTAACTCCAAAAATTGGATACCCCATACTATGTATTTTTGCTAGTTAGCTTAGGGCCTGCTTGAAAACTAGCATTTCTAACTAGGGTTACTCATTGGAGGTAGCGTTTACATTTCAGTCATTTTCAGGTGCAGCACTTAGTGGTACAACTACATGGGTGGTTCATAACTGCGAGCGCTGAAATTAGCTTTTTACGAACAACTAAATATAAAGCATTAAAATTAAACTTTTATATAATTCCTAGTAAACAATATATTTTAACCATGATTTCATAAAATGATGCGACACAATATAGCCAGGAATAGCTACAATTTTTCATAAGTTCATCAGCGGTTTCCTTTCTTATCCCACTATTTTTATCCACTTAAATAAGGCATGCTTCTAACAGGTGTCCTGATAGGCTAGGCATGCTTTAACAGGTTTTTTGATAGGCTAGACACGCTTCAACAGGTGTCCAGATAGGCTATTTTTAGGAAGGAATTTGTGAATCCATGTAGATGGTGAATTAACTGACTTCGCAAAGCTGCCTTAATTGAACACACTAAGAAATATCATAAGTGGAATAGTTAAATTGTCTATAGGTGCCATTATTATACAGTAGTTGGTCGATGGATGTATATGGAAAGCCCGGCAACTCACTGCCAATTTAGAAAGCTCAACTAATGAATTTTACCTTCCATAATTTTTGATCATAAAATGCAAAATTATATGTTAAAGAACAAAATTACATAATCGATTTGCTACACCACATTCCACTTCTAAAGGTTTAGTAATTCATGAAAGCTATTTTGCTAAATAGCAATTTTGATACGAATATTAAATTAATAGGCTACAATATTGCACAGACCTGTGAAGAGAAATATTCCAAGCATAACCGAGCCGACGAGGTTGGCCTGTGATTGTGGAATGCCAAGTAGGATCGGGTATTCATATGTCATAACACCAAGAATGGTATACATAAGTCCGACCATCGTACTATTTGCCACTATGACAAAAAAGATGACCCATGAGTACGGTCCATCTTTTCTAAAGAATCCAGACGTCTCTCCTTCTGCCATAACTGTGTATTTTTCTGTGTATCTCTCGGTCCTTACTATTCTCCAAGTCGGTAGGTATGCAAAAGGTTTCAAAGTGGCAGAGGTTTTGCAAATCCACCGGTTTCCTGTTGGAATGCGACTCCTTACTGGACACGTGCTCTGCGCATGCTGGCAAACAGCTGATGTGGGCGGAGTTAAGCCTCCTAATGGAATTGTTGAACTCTCCGTAGCCAGTATTGATCTGATGGCTTTTGTTCTAAGTCATTGTTCGACCTTGCTTATAGGGGATTGGCTACCCTGATATTTGCTGTTCATTTACCGCATTACCTCTACTTTCTGCTCACGAACTTCTAACATGTTTTTAGTAAAGGTTTAAAAGTTGTAAAATACTAGCGTAATTTGAAATGCATTTTAATTAAAAAACATTTTCACGGTAAAGTTTCGAACAAGCAAATTATGACTGATTACAGAACAACACTCAAAAATGGTTGTGACAATTGATTGCTTGAGAGAAAATATAACCACTATAGCATTTGCATTCTATCGCATAGACGTTACCTTGCGTACTCTATTCTTCCTCATCCCCTTTTTTATTTCAGCTTTCAATACTAGATTGTAGTGTATCCCATCTCCACACGCTACTGTAGTTTTACTTTCAAAAATGTGTTTAATAAAGAGAAATAACTGTACCAGTTGACATTTCTCACTGTATACAAGCTGTCAAAGTATCAAAAACTAGATTTTTCAGGTAGTTATGGTAGATATAACTGATTATCTTTGAAGCATGAAAAAGTGGATTTTTCAGGAGGTTATGGTAGATATAGCTGATTGGTTACATAAGCAAAGCATATAAAGATCGCTCAATTTTTATTTTAGCACTTCGCTAGATTTGACCTACAACTGGCCCTCCACAAATACTGTGTCCTTAGGTCTCATTTACATCTAGACACAAGTTACCACTTTTTATTGCACTGGCACTGAGCTTTATAGAATCAATTTAAGGTAGTCACTGCTTCAGTACAGTGGCCGCCGTTCCAGGCCAATTTGTCCGCTCTGATATATGACAGCCATTGTCTCATTGCAACTATGGTTTGTATTAATATTTTCAACTGAATTCTTAAATTATAGTTTGTATTTTAGGAAAACAAAAACAGATGGGCTAATTGTTGAAGATGTCTGTTTTTCTAATGTCTTTAGGCAGGAACTATTGCCGTACTCAGTCCTCAAAGGGCTGCCTACTCTATCAGTTTCACAGAAATATTTATCCCGTAATCAGCGGTCAGAATAATGTGAATTGTAAAAAGAGAGGATCGTATGAAATCAGTAGTACTACATTTAAAAAAATTATGTAGTAGTGGTGGTAGATGTAAGATATTAACGAGCATGAAGGTGAACCGGGGCTACAACAATAAACATACAATGTACAAACGTGTGACTTGTGTAGTCTGGCTGTAGTAACATATACTGATCGTTATCTGGTACATATTTGGGGCACTCCTGGGTGCTTTGGTTACTCGTTCATTGTCTGTCATTTACAAACAATGATGAAGACCGCTGTCTTTTGTTTGTATTCAACTGTCCAGACTGCTGAACAGTTGAATACAAACAGACAAACTAGACAGCTACATGTACTGAATGATTGGTGATACAGGTCAAAATCTAGATATATGGTTTCTGATTTACTTGAAGAGATAATAGGAACACACTAGACAAGGCTTTGGCTCTTTAAAGTCGGAATTCATTTTTAAAACAGTTTCAAAAGTCGACATGACCATATTTAATCTTTCATAACTTGAGAAGTAAGTGGTATTTCGTTAAGCTTAAGGTTGCATATTATTCAGCATAAAATCTCCTTCCTAATCATATATGAAATAGCTAGCTTTACTAAATTCGTCTATTCCATAATAATGGGGAAAAAATGGTATAGAAAAACAGTTTCTAAATCACTACTAAAATGCTGGAGATTATTGGCTATAAGAACAAAAAATAATGCGACACATGTTTTGTGGCCTCTTATGTTAGCCATGTACTTCATAGTGAGCACTGAAATCGTGTCATCATAGTAGCTTTATTATTTTGCACTACAGAGGACATGTTTCCATCAAGCACTACGAGGAGTTATGAGTAGGATTGTAGAAGTTGTGTGATGGATGTTCTTTTGTAATCTTTAAAGCTTTAACTGGGGAGGTTCTTCGTGAGTTTGTACAAAATAAGTGTTGACTTGGGCTACTTTTAAGCAATTTGAAAGAATCGTTTGTAGACCCAGTACTTACTGAGAAATTTCCGAAACCAAAGGCGCCTGTAAAAGCGGTAATTGGGTAAGGGGAATTTACCAGTCAGATCAGTTGATCACCAACTTTGCTAAAACGCTTTGTATTAGTTGCAGTAGAATCTGGAATTCCCGGAGATTTCGCATAATAGAATTCATGTCAAGTGTGTTACCCGTTTCATAGCAATAAGAAAAATTTTACCGGATACTTGGCTCTGAAAAATAATAAAACTACTTAATTTGCCTAAGAAATTATTTAGCAACTGTTAGTAGTTGCCATGCAACAAACAACTGAACAGCACAATGCCAGAAAGCCACATGATGCAGCTTGCCGACTTTAAATAGTTAATAGGCCTAGCGAGTGCAATCCTCTTCAGAGTTTGTAGAAATCGTCAGCCCACGCTGGTCTACAAATTGAATAATGCATATTAGTGCATAAACAATTGCATCCTTCAGTTCCCACTTTGACTCAGCTAGGTAGTTCAGTACAACACACGATTGGCAAGATTTGGTATATAGAGAATTTCCCATTGTACCTTATTACATTGACACACTACGTTTCCCATTGTACCTTATTACATTGACACACTACGTTTCCCATTGTACCTTGTTACATTGACACACTACGTTTCCCATTGTACCTTGTTACATTGACACACTACGTTTCCCATTGTACCTTGTTACATTGACACACTACGTTTCCCATTGTACCTTGTTACATTGACACACTACGTTTCCCATTGTACCTTGTTACATTGACACACTAGTTCCCATTGTACCTTGTTAGATTGACACACTACGTTTCCCATTGTACCTTGTTACATTGACACACTACGTTTCCCATTGTACCTTGTTACATTGACACACTACGTTTCCCATTGTACCTTGTTACATTGACACACTACGTTTCCCATTGTACCTTGTTACATTGACACACTACGCTTCCCATTGTACCTTGTTACATTGACACACTACGTTTCCCATTGTACCTTGTTACATTGACGCACTACGTTTCCCATTGTACCTTGTTACATTGACACACTACGTTTCCCATTGTACCTTGTTACATTGACACACTACGTTTCCCATTGTACCTTGTTACATTGACACACTACGTTTCCCATTGTACCTTGTTACATTGACACACTACGTTTCCCATTGTACCTTGTTACATTGACACACTACGTTTCCCATTGTACCTTGTTACATTGACACACTACGTTTCCCATTGTACCTTGTTACATTGACACACTACGTTTCCCATTGTACCTTGTTACATTGACACACTACGTTTCCACGACGCGGATCATACGGATTTGAAGTTATGCTCACGTTGAATTACTAGATGACCAGAGTTGTGGATCAACATGGGTGCTTTGTTAAAAAAGATAAGAATTTCTATACCAGAGGCGATCGCAACCCATTCGAAACTGCTCAAATTAAAATAAAAACAAATAAAGTGTGGAACATGTTTGAAATGGAATAGCTTGCGCGGCATTGTCTGGCACATCAGTCGCAAGTGCCGTCCCCATCTTGCAAGCATACGGTATACCATAACGATTTGCTAATAACAAAACTTGTTTGACTTGCGGATTTTTTCCATTTCTATCTTGCGGATCAAACTTACGGATTAGCAGCATCATGGAAACTCCGAAGCACTGCGCATCATGGAAACATAGTGATTCACTGCACTTGGTCTTAGCTGCACTCGCTGTACTCTCTGCACCTCTCCCTATCAGTGCACTATTCTGCCTATTATATAATAACATTAGCTGTTAGAGAGGTTCCGTTATCTGCCTTGTTAGGAAGATAATCACATCACTGCAATAGGCTATCTTATAAAGGTTGTCCCTCTTGGCCACGGGGAAGAAAACAGATCTGCTAAACAAAAGTAACAGCAGGTTTTGGTATTATCCATTCACCATAGCCGTTTATTGAAATTAATTATAATTTTGCTGAAATGTTTGTCACATTGGTGACCAGCGCTGAGCAGGCCACAGGATATCTATTATCTACCACATTGGCCACACCGAAATCGCTAAACCTCTCATGGTTTCCTAAATAGATTTAAATCTGCCGCTTTGGGAACTTGAGAGCTTTCGCTCAGCAAAGGCTGTCCGACACATTGAGAATGTTCCCAGCTTCTATTTAGTCAGACCGCTGGCTCCTTGACCTTGAGGTTAGAGGCTCTCGAGCTGAAGTTAGAACAATGGCAGAGAAAGGATGCGTTTGATCACTAAAGTTCGCAACAATAGCCTCTCAACTGCGTAACCAGTAAATAATCACTATGTCTCCACGATGCACAGTGCTTCGGAGTTGCACCCTCTCCGAATCATGGAAACAGCGTCTTCGCACTGAAATCACACCGCACTGATCAGTGCGAAGCCAGTGCAAATTCGCAGCAAGGAAACAGCAATTGCGCAGTGGCTGCGCATAACTCTCATGCCGTGGAGACGGATTCTTCGAGGGCCATAAACCAGTACAAATGTTATCCCGCTAATCTTGTTTTTTTATTCTTCCGATCTTCTTTCAACTAAATTTAATTGTGGTCTGCGCCCATGAGGATGATGAGGTGATTACTTTCCTAGACTTTGTTATCGGTGCCAACACTTTTCGAAAAATAGGTGGCAAGTCCTAAATTAACGTTTAAATAATATATTACTTAAAAGTACTTATTGAAGATATATTACTTTGTAAAAATTGTGTTAAGGTTTGTAAAACCTTGTGAATGTGTATTGTAAATAAAAGTATAATGATGACAGAAGCATAAAAAGACCGTTTCTGACGTTCGGTATCCATGATCGATTCAATTTCTCCATCAAGTGATTCGATTTATACAATTTCTCTTCTCTGGCTAATTTGCTGAAAACCACTGTGCAGCATGGAAACGTACAATCCCCTCGACTTCGGAGGGGGCTGCATGGCAGTACTGCGCACCATGGAAACAGTGAATGAAAAAGGAATTAAAACGTACAAAGATTTTTTACCTACACATACTCTCGGGAATAGAAACTCTCACTCTATAACTAGCTCTGGTGATAAACTCCTCTGTCATTCTGTCTTATAAATGTTCACCATATCGACTCCTGGCAGCGATGACCTTCCCATTGCTGGTTCCTAGTTGGCTTACAGGAACTACTGCTCTTGATGCAGCTGATATCCATTTTGGGGTATTTAAATCATATACAAAGTGTTTTTTCATTTTTCATGCTCTTCGCACACACTCCCTCTCTACAACAGTAAGTTTCTATGCTAGCTTGTAAGATAAATGAATGGCTGTGTCTTGTCTCCACCTACACGCCAAATGGGCTGCTGCAGGAAGACAGTAATAGCGGCCATCTTGTAAACTAGCTTCTTCATACTGCCACTCTCTGAGAGATCTCAAATGCATTTTCTAGACTTACTAGTTCAGGTACCTCATGCCAATCGAAAAGCTTTTCTAAATATTCCTAAGCTGCTTATGAAAGAATGAGACCACTGCCTGAGCTTGTTAGGTTAGCCGCTAATATTGAGATTCATGCTGGCTGTTTCCTACGTGGCATGTGGTTTGACCTTACGTCGGCGTATACCACCGGAGATGAGACTTGAGCAACGGCCTCTGTATCCTTGTGATGCCGGACCTAAAATGTAGACTATCTCATGTGCTTCCAGTACAGACGCTGCTATCTACGCTTTCATCTCTGGCATTCTAAGCGCCCTACAACATCGCGAGGTTAAAGGTTTTGGTTTAAACCGATTTCAAAGCTTTCAAAAATTCTGTGAAAGGCAAGTTGACGTACGGGTGTGGTATCTAGGCTGTGTAAAAGCTAGGTTGTGGTTTGCTAGCAGATTGCTGCTGATGATGCAAGCTTATAGGATGATATCAACATTAGAAATGCACTCGAGTAATGTGTAGGATGACTTCATGTGAATCACCGCATGAGAACGCATTGACTCCTGGAATATGCATTCAATGCCTTATACAAACTTACATCTCACGCTAGAATAGACATCTTGAGAATACAGTTGCATGTTTAGAAGAAGTTTGAAAAAGTTACATTAGTGAAGGATTCAGGATATTTCTTAATCCTAAAGTAATCTTTAGCTACTGTTTTGAAAATTTCGATTTTGAAACATTTTTTTGAAAAATTCTTGAATTTGGTTTAAGCAATTGAAATATTATGTAATTTAATTGCTCAAACTATTAAGCAAATATTATATACCTTTCAAGAACGACGCTTTAGTTTTTGTCCAAGAAGGTTTTTCTCTTTAATAACTGCAGTAGCCTGCTAAATAAGTACAGCAAAACTCGGATAACTCAAACTTCACGGGACCGAACGAAAGTGTTCGAGTTATCAGAGCGTTCAAGTTACCAGAGCACTGTCGCAAGTGAATGTATTTATTAGTAGATACATGTACATATACAAACTATATATAAATCAAAAGCATAAATGGCTTGTTGCAAATTAAATGCTTCTAATGTAAAGTTTAAATAAATTTTGTCAGAAATTATAGGAGATTTTTCTATCACTTGAGATTTGTTTGTTGTTTTATGTGATGTGGCTGCCAGGACGTTTTCAGATTAAAATGGCAAAACTTGATCGCCGTTGAAATGCTCAGAAAAAAGACATCTTTTGCTTTTGAGCGTTTTAACCAAGATCAATTTTGCCGATTTTTCTTTCAGTTTATCCGAAGGCTACCTCGCTTTTCCTTGCCTTCGAAGGATCATCGCTAAGCGGATGTTTGGTGAAATTTGATTTTTTGCAAACCTTTAGAAAAGTCGTTAACAAAAATATTTTGCCGATGATGGTAATAATGACGCCTATGAACTACTAAAAGTTGAAGTTTATCTCTATGGCTTGAAATAAAGTGATATTCTAAAGCGATAGCAACTGTCTCGGTGGCCGTTGGGCAAAAAACTGTTCGAGTTAACGAAGTTAAGGTCGAGTTATCTAAAGCAATTTATCAGTGCGTGGGAACGGACTAAAAAACCGTTCGAGTTAACCATGTGTTCGAGCTATCCGAGGGTGAGTTATCCGAGTTTGACTGTATATGCTATAATATTTCGTGTTTAAATTTGCTGTATCTGTAGTTATTCTTGCTCTTAGTAATGTATTGATTATCACTTCTATTCCATGGTAATTTTCTCTAAAAAATTAAATTATCTATTCTCACCACGCTAAAATAAGAATACATTTACAAATGACCATGTCATGCTGTATATCATTATACTTCCAGTGCTCTACGTTTGGGTTTTGAGTTTTCTGACAAGTGCAAGCAGGCTATTGTTTTTAGCTTTAACAGGTATATTAACATCGGTGAATGTTAGAGAAGACATTTTATAGGAATACATAGCGATTCGTTTAATTTGCTCTTCAACTCACAATCTACGAAGTCATCCTAATAGATACTGCAGATTACACATAGCAATAAAACAAACGTACATTATTATATAAAACTGAGAGAAATCATCCATATTTGCACGTAATATGCATCCTGCTGAACTGTTCACGCTCACTCTCCGCTGTTATCTATTATCAACGGAACACTATCAGGGAATAATAAAATATTAAACCGCTATTCAATTTGCTGGTAATAGATAAAGGAAATTCCCTTTAACTCAATGTAGCTTGGAAGGCGCTCTTGAATTTGAACTTTTGTAACAATTAACAAAGCAGATTATTGCGTTGTAGGGGTCAGGTGGAAAGGAAGGTGCTGTTAGTATTCACATCGAAGACTGGCCTCTGAAAATGCTCCTCTCCAATGATACAAGCATAGGGAAGGAGTGTGACTTCTTTGTCTTTCTCAATCTCGTTCAGACAAAGAGAGCTATTAAAAGGTGAAAAATATAATAAAACTATATCAAGCCTTGTGGTCTACTTGCGCAGCAGCAGCAGCAGCAGCAGCAGCAGCAGCAGCGTCTCTTTGTGCAGGATTCAACTTTTTGAAATCTTAAACACTGGCTTGACAAATATCTTCATGGAAGCTGATTGGTAACCTAGTAACATGAATTAGTAGCTTCCGTCTGTCGCTCCACACGCGCCTCTTGGGTTTTGAAAGTAGGCTCTTATAATTAAGTATATTCTCAGACTACAGCTTGTTGTAAGTACAACAAGTCTTTGTAATGCTAAAAATAGATGGTTGACAAATTCAAGGGAGATAAACCCTAACAGGCCCACTATATTGCATTTGCAACCATAGTGGATGCTGTTAGTGTTTTCATTCCTTAATCTACATCATTGTTAAGACTGGCATAGTCGAAAATAACATAGTTGAACTTTCATAAGTATATACTAGAAATTCCACTGTCATACAGCCCACGACCGAAGTGATATTGGAAAAAAAGAAAGGGTACTGATGGTTGAGAAATGCAATATTAGCAGTCAAATGGCACTGCAGTGCAATAGGATAACTGCAATGGTAGCTGGAATGTACTGGGTGTGGGTGTTATAATATACAGCAAATAGCAATAATGAAAGGAAAAGATTATACGTTTATATCTCTCCCCTGCAATAGGAGAAATGCAATAATGGCCAATATTAGAAGTAAAATGCACTGATATTATTAGAATAACCAATATTATTAACATAGTAATAATATAAAACCAATGCACAATTTTGTTTACATTTCAAAACGTCATAGCTAACAATATCACGAAGTTGTGATATTTATATAGATTTTTAGAAATTCTGTACTATGTAGTCATTGTTCTGTAGTCATCCAAACTTATAATTAGTTATTGTAATAATCTCATAAGAACCGTTAGAAAAAATATCGTCGTCATTTTCTTTACTTACACTGCATTGGACATCAGTTAGAATGCCAAAGTACTCCAAATTGTCTAAAATGTCAGTTACTTTTAAATCGGCAAAAATGAAACGATTTCAGTACTCCTAACTTAATTACAGAAACCTTCGGCAATTCGACAATGCTATAGACTGGTGAAACGTGCACGTTATTTTTTTCGTGAAATGCGCACGACTTAATCGTTCTATTCTCTGTCGCTCGGCGTTTTAATTTCCGGTCTTAACTTTGATAAAAGTGAGGCTTAGCAAGTTTTAATAACGATTTTCGGCCAAATAAATCTGTCTATTTATGTATAATCCGATCAGATGGGTTAGTTTTAGGAATTTGCGGTAACCTTTCAAAGGTTTGGTAACATATTTAAATAGATTTATATGCGTTTTGTATCATTATTATACTTAAACGACTTTACTGAAAAATAGTGAAATTTGTTGATAGGATTTCGTTACAAGGGTTTGGTGACGGCCATTGACGGATAATTTTTCAGGAGTTGTGTGCACATGTGCATTTATCATAAATTTCCCAAACCAATCGCTTTGCTCGTGTTTGGTCGTGGGATTATATTTAAGGATTTGAAAGTTAAATAATTAAATAAACATGCGAATAACGATTTTTAAACGATATTGATAGACTTCCAATTTGATCATTTAATAAAATATATTTTGCGAAATTTTAGAAAACAGAATGTTATGAATTCACATATTAGAACAATAATATGCGTGTATTTGTGTTGAATTTTTGCCGACTTGCCTTAGAATGCATTTATTTTTCACAAGCACACCAATAAATTAAAGTAAACCACAATATTATTATAAATCAAAAGGTGTGATCACCAACAGAACATTACTATCTCAGCTCATGTCATCATGATGAAGTAGAAAAAATCTTAAATATTTAAAATTAATTTCACAATGTTTGTTGGTTTGACTTCGGATGTAATAACTTTCATTTTTAGAGCTATAACATGCAGTCAAACCTCTTACAATCACCTCTACGCAGAAATTGTTTTATATATGAATGGAAAATTTGACAAAATGTTAGTCTCAGTAGTTATAGTAATTTCTAACACACAATGACCTACATTTCTCAGAACTACAGTTTTGTAAAAAAAGAATGATAAATAATAAAAATAATATATATAAATAATAAAATATATATATAAGTTAAGTTTATTAAAACTATATATAGTGGAAGTTAGAGAACGTTACACCACATATTTCACCAGATTCATGCATTGCCGAACCTTTACATCCATCCGTACATTCATGTCTCTAAATAAAAATAAAAATGAAAACCAATTTTTTTAAAATACAATTTTCCTAATTTTGATATATGAATTAGGTTTTTACATAGTTTGTTTAATATATTTGTTGTATCGCTGTATGTAATTAAAGTATTTATTGTCATTATTAGACTTTAGAATGAGTTAACCAAAATACAATGTTATTTTATAAGAGTATTTGCTCCAACATGTGACTGTTTCAACGTACACAAAGCTAAGACCAGAACAGATGAAATTTGTATTTAAAAAGATGACATTTGACTGTATAAAAAAAGGTATCTACAGGATGTTAGAACAGGCGTATAGGAATGGATGCAAATAAAATTGCTCATTTACGATATTAAATAGTTTGTATGTATAAAACATGAGAATACTCCTTCAAGGTTTGCCAGCTGTTGCTGAACAGCCGACAATGCGATTAAACTAGTTTGGGCTGGAATTCACTGTTTCTAATGGTATTAGCTTCTGAAGTTTAAACAACTTCAAACATTTTTTCTTCTAGTACAAAATGATATAAAAATAACTTTTTGTATTTGTCACTATAAACAAAATTGTATAATCTTTGCTCGTTTCTTTGATTTTTGAAATGTTAGCATGTAGTCATCCAAGTTTTAGGGAAATTAAAATGGATGTATGGGTTTAGGTAAGTCATGAGTAAACGAAGGTAATACTAATGGGTCTAATAGGTCAGTGAAAGGATAATCAGGTCAGATGTAAATCTATATTGCCTGCATAGTATAGCATTTATATATCAGTTATTGCCAATCATTTTAGAAGACATTTTTTGACGGTTTATTGTGAGGCGTAGTTGTGAGGCTTCTAAAATATTACTAGATTATTCAGCAACCCAACAGCTTCTATATATTCAGAAAAATTATCCTTAGCCAATAAGGTTTCTTGGTTTGCTCCTTCAACTAGGCAGGCTGTCACTACTTTGTATTTTATCAGACTTATTGTTATAAGAGATTTGCACAACTGCGTGTGTATCTTGTTACACGTAGCACATTTCCTTTGTACACTTATTTCTATTCGTTATTCCTGTTAATGTGGCATTCTTAGATCATTTGTTACAAGGAAAGGAAACTCTTAACAGATTGTGGACGCGCTACCCAGTTGCTTTGCATTACCATCTTCCTTGCACTAGGGATATGCAAATAGTGCAGGATGTGTATGCTAACACAGTAAATATACTATTTTAACAACATTGAGTTTTGCCTACTGATTTAGCTGGTCACAGAATTCCATTTTTGTAATATTACTCTTTATGGATTTTTCATAACTGCATCTGTGTGTCTTCAGGTCATTAGTTTCAGGTAACTGTCCTGCAAGAGGCTTGTATCCTGAGAAGCCTTTCATGGCCAGTGAAGCTATATAATTATAGTTATTCTTATCATATAATGTTGTAACACGCTTATCTATGCATCGTTATCCATAGCTGTTTGTGATTAATTTAGTTGATTTGCTTTGACCTCTTATCAATAATTGACCTCTCCATAATACTAGCTAAGTATAATAGGCTACATATATTATTAAATGTATACATTTGCAAAGGAGACAAACCTGGAATCTCAATATCAACGTACACACAAACACAAATGTTCACACCCAAATCTTATTAAGTTGTTTTATCCTAAATCGTTGCTGATAAATGGTGAAAACTCATCAAGGGCTCTTTCAGGTTCCTTACTCTTAAAGGTTTTATCTTTCAGGTTCCTTACTCGTAAAGGTTTTATCTTTCAGGTTCCTTACTCGTAAAGGTTTTATCTTTCAGTTTCCTTACTCATAAGGGTTTTATCTTTCAGTTTCCTTACTCGTAAAGGTTTTATCTTTCAGGTTCCTTACGCGTAAAGGTTTTATCTTTCAGGTTCCTTACTTGTAAAGGTTTTATCTTTCAGGTTCCTTACTCGTAAAGGTTTTATCTTTCAGTTTCCTTACTCATAAGGGTTTTATCTTTCAGTTTCCTTACTCGTAAAGGTTTTATCTTTCAGGTTCCTTACTCGTAAAGGTTTTATCTTTCAGTTTCCTTACTCGTAAAGGTTTTATCTTTCAGGTTCCTTACTCGTAAAGGTTTTATCTTTCAGGTTCCTTACTCGTAAAGGTTTTATCTTTCAGGTTCCTTACTTGTAAAGGTTTTATCTTTCAGGTTCCTTACTCTTAAAGGTTTTATTTTTCAGGTTCCTTAATCGTAAAGGTTTTATCGTTCAGGTTCCTTACTCTTAAAGGTTTTATCTTTCAGTTTCCTTACTCGTAAAGGTTTTATCTTTCAGTTTCCTTACTCTTAAAGGTTTTATCTTTCAGTTTCCTTACTCATAAAGGTTTTATCTTTCAGTTTCCTTACTCGTAAAGGTTTTATCTTTCAGTTTCCTTACTCTTAAAGGTTTTATCTTTCAGTTTCCTTACTCATAAAGGTTTTATCTTTCAGGTTCCTTTTGCGTAAAGGTTTTATCTTTCAGGTTCCTTACTTGTAAAGGTTTTATCTTTCAGGTTCCTTACTCGTAAAGGTTTTATCTTTCAGTTTCCTTACTCATAAGGGTTTTATCTTTCAGTTTCCTTACTCATAAAGGTTTTATCTTTCAGGTTCCTTACTCGTAAAGGTTTTATCTTTCAGTTTCCTTACTCGTAAAGGTTTTATCTTTCAGTTTCCTTACTCGTAAAGGTTTTATCTTTCAGGTTCCTTACGCGTAAAGGTTTTATCTTTCAGGTTCCTTACTTGTAAAGGTTTTATCTTTCAGGTTCCTTACTCTTAAAGGTTTTATTTTTCAGGTTCCTTAATCGTAAAGGTTTTATCGTTCAGGTTCCTTACTCTTAAAGGTTTTATCTTTCAGTTTCCTTACTCGTAAAGGTTTTATCTTTCAGTTTCCTTACTCTTAAAGGTTTTATCTTTCAGTTTCCTTACTCATAAAGGTTTTATCTTTCAGGTTCCTTACTCGTAAAGGTTTTATCTTTCAGGTTCCTTACTCGTAAAGGTTTTATCTTTCAGTTTCCTTACTCGTAAAGGTTTTATCTTTCAGGTTCCTTACTCGTAAAGGTTTTATCTTTCAGGTTCCTTACTCTTAAAGGTTTTGTCTTTGAAGGAAATGTGGTACGATATTTATATTGAGTAGGCATTATTTTGGAGCTATGGGATTTTCAAGTAATTTCACCAATATTGTAATAACGTTCGTCAGAGTGTCGACAGTGGTAATAAATCCATGCCCATCCGGGATGTCCTGTCAGCTGGTAGTATACAAACGATGACTTGCTACGACAGTTGCTTGCTTACCCTCATCGAGGCTATCAAAATATTTGAAAATAAGTTGATTATTTTTTTGAATTCTGTCAATGGCGCAAATATCTGAGCGGCGTCATTAACAATTTTTTTGTAATTCATTTAGGGTACACGTATGGGATCATGAAGCGTCTTTAAACGTGTGTTCTAAGGTTATATCTTTACTGATCCTGCCAATCTTGGTGTCAGACTATAGCATGTTCTTGGCAGGTTCAACGTGGCGAATGTTACCCGAAAGCTGGCTGAGAAGCATGTTCCAATATCAAGAGAAAGAGCTTCTTCTAGCCTTAAAGACAAGCTATTCAGCCTAGTCAGGTAGGGCGAGTTGTCAGATTTATCGGGGAAGGAGCTGCGCAGAGGACTAGTTTATTGTTAGGTCTAAAATGAGTAGAGCCAGTCAGTAGGCGGTGTCCGGCTGTTCTGTTTAAGCAGCGTGATTATAAGTTCTGAGCTAAATTTGCTTTTTTATTCGTATAACTAGTCTCGCTCTAAGAGTTGTGTCTGTCCTCTCTATCTGAAGGCACGGTTGGAGATTGGAAAATAAGACTGCATCTTACGGGATTAGAACTCGCGTGACTCAGCTTAGTAGACCAGCACTCTAATACCTAGGCCAATCGACCGCTTCACCACCTTCTGGAGTAATTGTACCGGGTATTAGTACATATAATAGTTTGAGTGAAACAAATAAAACTACATAATTTGGTGGGAATTGCGTTGATTGAAGGACAGTTTGCTTTAAAGAACAGTTACAGTATTTGAAGTCTTTGCTTTGAGTTGTTGAGAGAGCACAACTCTACATTTCAAACTTTGCCTTGACAAATTGTATTTAAAGTTTTACCGTAATCAGGTCATGTTGTTGTAGCAAACATAGGAGTTATTGTAATATTCTCTTTAAGGCATTATGTAATTAGGTTCTGCTCTTTATTCCTTCATGCTATCAGGGCACCTGCATTAGATGTAATGCGGTTCACTTGACCTATGGCCATATGGACGATTAGCCGCTAAGTCCTACACCCAGATAATTCTGCCTGTGACACCTGTGGCACAATAATCTCATGTGACACCTGACTATCCCTGGCATCACAACATTATTCAGTGCTTTGACTAGCCTCTGGTTTGTGCACATACCTGTCTTGCGTAGATGAACTTTCCTTACAATGAAATACACGCAAGTCATGTCATATGACATTGATGAGCGCATCAACATGGTGCTAATCTATAGGCTATGCATTGTGAAACACTTTTTGGCACCAGCAATGCTTAAAGATAGGCTTACACAACATTTTAGTAGATTTTATCAGGAAGTATCGGTATTTTTCTATCATTTGCGATTGTTTTTGATGTTTGAGGTGATCCGACTGCCAGGATGCCTTCAAGATTAAAATAGACCAAATTTGATCATGGTTAAAATGCTCGGATCAAGCGAAAGTGCGATTATGATGGCTATAGTTGCAGAGAGACTGACAGAATAGTGACTCGTAATGCTGCAAATTGAACACAATAGCCGATAGCAACAATAGCAACTAGTGATGTCATTTCTGCGCATATTTTTCTTCAGCATGTTTCAACTGTGATCAAGTTTTGTTGATTTTAACCTGGAAACATCCTGGCAGTCAGATACCTTCAAACATCAAAAACAGTCGCAGATGTTAGAAAAATCCAATAGTTTCTGATAAAATATACTAAAATTTTGTGTTCAAAAGTTCATCTTTAATTGTAGAGCCTTAGCAAGCTTGCACTATATATGTCATTCATCAGTTTGCACTATATATGTCATTCACCAGTTTGCACTATATATGTCATTCACCAGTTTGCACTATATATTTCATTCACCAGTTTGCACTATATATGTCATTCACCAGTTTGCACTATATATGTCATTGACCAGTTTGCACTATATATGTCATTCACCAGTTTGCACTATATATGTCATTCACCAGGTTGCACTATATATGTCATTGACCAGTTTGCACTATATATGTCATTCACAAGTTTGCACTATATATGTCATTCACCAGTTTGCACTATATATGTCATTCACCAGCTTGCACTATATATGTCATTCACCAGTTTGCACTATATATGTCATTCACCAGTTTGCACTATATATGTCATTCACCAGTTTGCACTATATATGTCATTCACCAGCTTGCACTATATATGTCATTCACCAGTTTGCACTATATATGTCATTCACCAGTTTGCACTATATATGTCATTCACCAGTTTGCACTATATACATCATTCGCATAATTTATGACTTACTATAATAGTTGTCGGATATACTCCCTTCTTTTTAGTTTGTTCATTGCTCTTCGTTCCGTTCATTCATTCTTTCATTCCATACTGTACTTAGATTTTATAAGAGTCATTGTTTCGTAGCATCAGTCAAGCTACAAAACATCGAACATATAAAATGATATTTTTCCCACAGCAGATTTCCTTTAAAGATTGACTTACAACAAAATTCACATTACAGTTATTTGGTATCAAAAGATTCACCATGTCTTACTCTGTTGTGTTGTAGGTGCAAAATATGTGGAAATGTGATTACAAGCTCTTAAAAGCTCAAAAACGAAAAGCCCCCTTAGATTGGAATCTGTTTATTTCTCTGACATTGTCATTACAGTTTGGTTATCGTCTTGTCACGTGATGTTCTCATGTGAATTGAAAGGCTAATGGTGCGTTTACACTGGCCGATTTTGTTACCGATTTTGTCGTGCACAGACAAATTTGATGAGTCGGTGTCGGTAGGTGTGAACAGAAAAATCGGTGTCGGCACCGATCTGAAAGTCGGTGTCGGAGCTACCCAGCAGTGCCCGGTTGCACCGACAAGTCGGACGCTCATCAGCCAATCAGAAGCTAGGAGCCTCTAGTTAAATGAGCCTAGGCTTTAATGACAGTGCTAAGTTTATGAAACGAAAGGGCTAGGTTTAATGAGAGGCTAGAAGACTGTTATTAAAATTTCCCTCGTTCTCTTTTTAATAGTGAACCAGCATGGCTAGCAACGATGTGAACGCGAGAGTACCAAAAAATCAAGTTTTTTTCTTTAATTTAATTAAAAGTGAATAGCCAGTTGTACGACTACTACTAGTTCTACTACTAGTACTACTGTAAATACCACTGTAAAGAAATTTGCCGGTCCTTACTTGGCACGATTTAGATTATGTCATACAGAAATACATTGCGTGTAATTTCATTCAATGTTTTATTAGCGAAGGAAATTCACTAGCTGAGGAGCGTACGGCCATTTGCTCTGTCTACTAAGTGAGCGTTGCTCCCTTATATACAATAAAATTGCCCGTTCCGGCTAACGGGACCGAGTGAGAACACCGGCTAGCAATGTTTAAATGGCCAATAATTAGGCCCGCTAGTGCGTTGATATGACAACATAAACGACGACAATAGATAGCATAACGAGTAACAAGGCCAACAATAAAAAGGCAATAAAGAGAGAATAAAAAGGACAACTCATATAATAAAATATTTACAGACATATAAAATATATACAAACAAATAATTACAAGAAGTGTAAAGTGTTGGCCCGGCGTCCATCACACTACTACTACCACAAATATACATTCACCATTCAATCTTCTTCATTATTCATTTTATTTATTATAATTACTCGAACGAAAGAACTGTACGTACAGTTCTTTGCTCGGATTTTCATTGCCTCATCATTCATTCATTGCTTGGCATTCAGTAGTTGCTTCTAGCAGTAGTAGTAGGAGCAGTAGTAGTAGTGTAGTACTAGTATATAATTTTCCGCATCAAGCGCGTTGGTTTTTATGTGTACTCGTCTTCGCGTGGTCGGGTGAAGGTCAGAACGGCGAAACGCTGTGATTGGCTGTTGGTACCGACAAAAATCGTTTGATCGTTGCAATGTAAAGTGGGAGTCGGTGTCGGCACCCATGCGTGAAATGTCGGAGGTACCTGTCTGAGTCGGGGTATTGGCACCTAATCGGAGTCGGTGTCGGCCAGTGTAAACGCACCATTATACAAAGCTCAATATAAAACCTATCGTAGCACTAGTTTATGACAAACACTTCGGGTTTTACTGAAGACCCCGTATCAAATATAGATGCTCGCTACTTTACAGTTTTGTTTCGGCTTGGTCTAGTCGTCAAGTCGTAATCTGATCATGTGACCCAATACTTCGCAAATAATTTCTGCAGCACTTTTCGATTATCACAGGTAACCAACAGGCTTGTCATGATTATCAGACAATGATATGTACTCCTTCGAGGTTAACAAATTAAATGAATTTTCACGGTAAGTTATAAGATATCGCTGCTAAAATAAACAGCATTACAATGACGATAAAACAGACGCATAAGAACAATAGACATAGTTTTATTGAATGCGTGAAGTATATTTGTGAAAATATTTCAATGGATAAGTTTGCAGGAAAGTGTAAACAGAAACCATCTACCACAACTACATCACATTTGATCCGTTTTGGAAAGAGAATCCAAACTATGGCGGTCTCGTGTGACTGCGATTAACTCTTTGTTTTTTAGCTTTTAAAATCTTGTAATCAGATTTCCACATATTTTGCACCTACGACACAATAGAGTAAAACATGGTGAATTTTTTCGTATCAAATAACTGTAATGTGAATTTTGTTGCAAGTCAACCTTTAAGGATGCAGCCTCCAAAGGATATTTTAACGAATGGAAATGGTAACCTCTAATGATTTTAATCGCGGAGAGTTATATCTGGTTTGGATTTAGACTAAGCATTGTTATTTTTGTGATTTAACGTAAGAAATGAGTCTTTGAACTACATTGAATCCGTGTTATTCAAAGGGCAGCTCATTGCTTACCTACGAGCTTTACATTGTATTCCTGTGCATTTGTTTAAAGGGGCAATTTGAAACAAGACAACAGGCAGCATTTTCGTATATATTTTCGTGGTAGTCGAAGTTTTGGATGTGTTCCATTAACCTATCGTGGCAAGTTCACAGTGAGATGGGGTTCATGAGTCTAATAGATCAGTACATACTCAGACATACATGTATTTGAACTAGTGCCGGGCACGGGTAATAAAACTCATTGAACTCGCGGATTTATCTTCTCTCGAGTCTCAGGTTTATCTTCTCTCGAGAAGATGAATAGAAATTTTGAGTGTTTCGATCTTGCGAGTTTGGGTTTTGACTTGCGAGTTCGGGTTTTAGTAAACGAATTTGTCGAGTAGAGTGGAAAAAACTCAGTTTATTGCGCCCTGCGCAATGAAAACTGTTTAATAACTCACCTGTTAACACTGCGAGCCTTTGAATACCGGTCGATAGAAAATAGCAAAAAATAATATATTGAATAGAATTATAATTGCCCTGTAAATTTTAAGATGTGTCCGATGTTTGAAAATTTTAGACATGACACACGTATCAACAAACTCGATACCCGAAAACCCGTTGGCCAAGATGTATTCATGCCCAGCACTAATTTGAACTATTGGTAATGTTTGTCAATAGCAATTCATTACTTGAAATTTTCCGCATCCTTCATATGAATTAAATAATGAAACAGATGCAGTGGTGGTCTGTTTGCCTCATGCAGCCCATTATGTGTATACCAGTTGATTTATATAAGCTCTCATGTTAGTATGTAGGACCTACACTGCACTAAAGACAACCCCAAAGAAACATGTTTATATAACTAATTTGTATCATCAAAATTTGTTATACAATCTAAACCTATACTGATAGTGTTGTTGAACCACCGCAAACATTTTTTCGGTATTCAATTCAGAAATATAACTGGAGTGACTTATGTGGTGTTGGTTTAAAGGCAGTTGGGGTCAATGAAGAGAGCGTAACTGGGCTGTTTTGGTAGAATGAGGTGAACTTACGCTAGGCTATTTCAGGATTTCTTTTGCTATCTCAAATTATCTTTTGTTAGAATTTAATGCAGAACAATCAATGTACAGTCAAACATCAACTTATGAGCGCATACAATTTTTCGACGTTACATAAATCTGAGCAATACTTGTCTCGAGTCATGACACGGGCTGCAACATGTGGCACAGGCTCACGCATGTGACCCCAAAATCTCTTAACACATCCAAGCTTTGTAAGCGAAAGTCAAAAATCTGGTATAAATTATACACTGAAGTTAGTAACTAGTGTAAATTAGAGTAGGGCGATTTCTATTACTTACTCCATCGTTGAACTTCCACATGGCCCAACCTACATTTTAGTATTTGTGATACTTTTTATATGACTGTTTGCTTCAACATATGATAGTGTCGACATATAAAGCAGACGTCGGAACGAACTAGCAGTGTATGTAGAGGTTTTAATGTATAGTAAACTCCACCTGCAGGCATTGTCATTATTATTATTAAATATTATTGTATTGTCATTGTTGAACTTAAAGGTTGACTTGCAACAAAATTCACATTACAGTTATTTGGTATCGAAGGGTTCACCATGTTGTACTCTGATGTGTTGTAGGTGCAAAATATGTGGAAATGTGATTACAAGCTTTTAAAAGCTAAAAAACAAACAATTAATCGCAGCCATCACGAAAACGCCAAAGGTTGAAATCCCTCTCCAAAACACGTCAAATGGAACGTGGTTGAACACGATGTGCTTCTGTTTACACTTTCATGCAACCTCATTCGTCGAAATATTTTCACAAATATACTTCACGCATTCCATAAAACCGTGTCTATTGTCATTACGCGTCTATGTCATCATCATTGTAATGTTGTCACTTTAATCACTGATATCACACAACTTAGCCTAAAAATTAGTTTAATTTTTTAACTTTAGCTCGAAAGAGTGCATATCATTCTCTGATAAACATGAGGAGCCTGTTGGTCACCTGTTATAGTCGAAAAATGCTGCAGAAATTGTTCGAGCCATTTGGCAACAAGTATGGGTCACATGATCAGATTTCGACTAGACGATTGGACCAAGCTGAAATGAAACTGTAAAGTAGCGAGCATCTATATTTGATGTCGGCTTTCCGGTAGAACCCGAGTGTTTGACATAAACTAGTGCTACCTGCTACGAGACCTTATATATTGAGCCTTTTATTAGCCTTTCAATTCATGTGATAACATCCCGTGTCAAAACAATAACCAAACTGTTGGAGTACGTCAGCCAAATAAAGAGATTCAAAACTACAGCGTTTTTGTGATGGCTGCGATTAGCTGTTCGTTTTTGAGCTTTTAATCATATTTCCACATATTTTGCACCTACATCACAACAGAGTAAGACATGGTGAATCTTTTGATACCAAATAACTGTAATGCGAATTTTGTTGCAAGTCAACCTTTAAGGAATTTGTTGGAGTCAGTTGATTAATGGCTGATTCTCACTAGCTAGTTTTTATGTGACATTTTGACTTGCCAATTATTGCTTTTTAAAAACCTGATATAATTCTTTATTACTATTGGTTGTTGTATAATAATTTCTGTTAGCAAATTTCAAAGGTAAACTTATTTTAATCAGAGAAGCGTTAGTTTACTCTGTTGAATTTCATCTCAATATTCATTATAATTTTCTTAATTTTGACTTGAAACACGGCATTCCGTTCTTAGCCTACTTCCACTGATTTACTCCTGATAAGTGTGAGTTCTCTCATGGCACCAAATCTGTTGTCATATCAGTAAGTAACTAACTTAAGGCTAGTCTAGTGAGATATCCTACCGCATTAAAGACTGACTAACCGAGCTGATATAACCACGGTAGTACTCATCCCAAAATGAACATAATTGTAAATTACTTTCGTTCTAAAGAATGGCAAGTTTATTTAGGCCCTCATCACTTTTATTATAGAAATGTAAATAGGACAGAAGTGGCTCTGGGGTTCAAGATTTACTCACTAAAATTCGCAGATTTATATTTTGTGATTTGTTGTCTGTCAATAATCGAATATTCCTATCAGAGCGTAAGGCTGAATACTATATCTCACGTACGAAAATAGATTGATTGTTCAGGGTTTTTCATGGTTTGGATGTTTTCTACGTCGCATGTGTAGTTTTTATGTTGTCCAATGAGGTCACATAATTAAGGTCATTTTGAATCAATTTTTGTGTCAGAATTGAAAGGAATCCTCACAATGGCTAGCTTATTATGTATTATAGCTTTCCAAAATGTTAAAAGTGGATTCATCAGAATAAAACTATTCAGTGAACTTCGGTGGTGTTATAAATCTTCTGAACAATCCCGACCTTGACCTGATGCTGCCAGACACATCAGCCTTTGAACTCAGGCTTTTATTCAGTCCATGCTGCCTGTTTTATTCAGTCCATGCTGCCTGTTCGCAGCAACAGCTGCAGATGTCATGGGCTAAGTTGAAACACTCAAAGCAATAGCAATGTTATTGTCCTTGCACGGATTGTGTCGGTGACCTTTTCTCAGTTCCTTTACCTCAGGGATTTAGAGCAAATATAATTTTCCTTATACTCTTTGCTCTGTTAATGAATATATTTCCTGCTGGTTTAATTGCTTATACAATGGTTAACAGGCTAAACTTGCGAACTTAGGTCAGCTGAATAAGATCTGGCCTGGCCAGTTGAGTGACTGGTTCTGGACTAAGTAGATATCAACGAGTCTGTCATTTGAAGTCCCTCCTAGGAGCAATTTGCTTCCAAGAGTAATGACCATGTGGTCTGAGTTGCCTACAATTTCAACTGTTTTATTAATACACTGTGAGCAGGTGTTATACGCAACATCTTACTGCTACTTGATAGCCATGTATGTGTTAAGGAAAGATATGCGCCAAGCTATGCGCATAGGAGCATTTTCCTTAGCTATGCGCTGAGGAAAACAAAATGACAAGAGGTATTTGCTGCAGCTTTGGTTATACATACAACTAGGGCGGGTCCGCAGGTGCCCTCCTTCTGAAAGTCTGAAAGTAAAAGTAGCAGATTGCCTAAATTTTGGCATCTGGAACAATCATGAATTTGGTAAAAACAAATAATAGATTAATAGTTTGTGTTCGTAATGATATTGATTAGATATTGGTTAGATCACAACCGATCTTCCTAAAGGCCACCTAGCTAGCTTGAAAGGAACTATCTTCAAAATATCTGTTGACACCCGTCTCCCCGTCTTTACTTTTACTATTAGCTCTATTATTACTAGCACGCTAGGAGTTTCCTGCCGCGTACAAGATCGCCCAGTGGAATAACTATGTGTACAATTATTCTTCAATTTATAAGGTGGTCGAGTGATGCAGTTGGTAACGTGTTTGTCTGCGAAATGGAATACATGAGTTTGATTTCTGTGCAAAATAATTAATTTTTTCCTAATGCTCTTAGCATGGCTTTGGAGAAACAGATGAGCACGGCTCTTTTTATAGTAAAGATAAAAGTATTATTTTTAAAAAGAATCCATGGTTTGTTCTTGATAATTTCTGATATGGTGTTTTTTAAAAGCTAAAGAATTAAAGGCTATGATAGCAATCATTTGCAATGTACGTGTTCGCTGTAGAGCAAGGAATAAGCCAGATCTTGAGCTAGTGCTGTCAAAACATCAAAATGCTCTTTTAGCAGGGTTGTACAACTTCTATTTTCTCACTGCAAACGAAGGTTAATAACAGGAAATAGTATGTATATTGCTTATTTAGAAAAGAAAGTGTAAGACGGGAAAGCCCACCCTCATCTCCAGATGCAAGGAAAATGTCAATTCATTCCATCACCGAGTGTCTCCCCGACAGCCTGCTGAACGAAGATGTGAATGAGCAAGTTGTGTCTGGCGTAAGTAGTTTTTGTGATGGTACTAGTAATATAAAGTGACTATAGATTTTAGTAAAACTATTTGAAAATCAGTTACTGCAAAACCTTTATTTGAACGCCATGGTGCCGTATTTTTCAACCGTTCCCTCACAGTGGCGTTATATTAAAGGTGGCGATTTATTTTTCAATTAGCTTGTCAGAATTTTGAGAAGATAAATTTAACCCTTTTACGGGCGTAGCGCTGCTAATGCTGCCAATATCGTGCGCCCTCCTTGGGGTGTAGCGACATTAATGCCGTTGGCCTCAATATTCTCGCTAAACTCTAGTTCATGTGTCAAAGTACCAGATCGAGTCAAACAGAGAACTACTTTGAGGGAAACAAATCTGCCGAATATAGTTTTAAAAAACCGTGAAGTTTTGGAGTTACAAAACGGTCTTTAATACGTCATAACAATGACTGATAGTGCATCATATGCGGTTCCTGAAGAGTATTTTCATCAATCATCAAAATGCTTCAACACTTCACATCAGGTTGTAAACCACGTCATAGACTAATCTGAAACAGTGGATTGGATTTAGACCTTGCTGACTTCGAATCAGAGTGTAGTTCTGATGATTGTGACGGTTGATCTTTTTAGGTACACCGTCACTAAAACCGTGGCAACCACTAAAGCAACAACGACAGAATTAATTATTATTGATGTACTCCGAGTGATTATTAGTACTATTTTGTGCACTTTTCTGCTGATCATTTTCTCTTATGGGTCCGTAAAGATCAAAGAATGTCAAAGTGGCGCCACCTAATAGAGGTGTCATTCAATTAAAGGTTGGCGTTGTATTTTCAACCTTTCTATTTTAGCGGTGTTCTATAAAGAGCTGCAGCCGTTCAAATAAAGGCGGCGCTTAAGTAAAGGTTTTACAGTATTTCAAAGTTGTCTTGAAGTTGTCTCTTTATGTTGTGCAAGCAGAGACAACTATTCATTTTCATAAAAATTAGTAAAGTCGGAATGCAAGCAAAGCAAGCCAAGCAATCAGCTACTGAATATTTATAAAACAAATCATAAAAATTTATATTGCATCAATTTAAGCTATTGAAAGTACATCAAAGACCGGTGCGCCATTTGTGATTTGCCAGTAGAGAAGTTATATTCTTTATTTTCCTTCTGACGTGCCTATTCATTCATTTTTTTCTAATTCTTTTTTAGACATTCTTATCAACCTGAATGAACTTAAATTTCTATCATTTTTTTACTCACTATTGCTCTGAAATATACTTACATCTGTCCATAAACACAGGACATAGACGCAGGAATTAATACGTGGATTATGATGATGAATTTGAGGGGGTTTATGGACAGATGTAAGTATATTTTAAAGTAGTAGTAGTAGTAAGAGAATGATAAAAATTTAAATTGATTCAGATTGATTGATTGATGAGAATGTCTAGAAAAGAATTAGAAAGAAAAGAATGAAAAGGTACTTCAGAAGGAAAATAAAGATTATAATTTTTCACTGGCAAATGGCGCAACGGTCTTTGATAAAAGTAAATGATTGATGCTTATTAGAGATCAATGGTCAAAGTCGTCATGCTGTCAAGAGTATTTTTTAATTTAATTGAGTTTATGAAAGCAATACACTATACAAGTTTTAATTCTTCTCTCTTTTTCTAGCAGTACTGCGTTTTGACTAACCTGTCCCCTCTGTTCTTCCAGCTTGCTGATGCGCTCTTCGAGTACCTCAAGGATTGCTACCCTAGTTACTACTCCAAGGCGTACAGCACCAGGGCTGGCAGACCCAGCCTACCATTTATTGTTGACGTGAAGAAGCAGCAGCGAGAGTTTGAGGTCATGTGCCGAAGCTATTCGAGAATATTAGTGAATCAAGTCAAGGTCTTGCTGTACCACCTCTACAATATCTTGGAGCTCAAAGAGCTCTACAACAAGCAGTACGCTGCGCAGTAAGTACTACTGTGCGAATGCTTTGACTTTCTAATGTTGCACATAACATATTCCTATCACGAAAACTTATCTACTCGAACTTACTGAAGGAGCAGACTGGTTTTAAATTTTAACTTTGCTGTTACCTGACTCACCACCTGTTTTGTAACTTTTAGTTGTCAACTTACCAGAGGTCGATTTTAACATGTAGTAGTCCTGTATGTAGAGACATTACCTCATGTGAACATGGTTGTGTTGTAGTAGTCCTGTAGAGACATTACTTCCTGTGAACATGGTTGTGTTGTAGTAATCCTGTAGAGATATTACCTCTTGTGAATATGGTTGTGTTGTAGTAGTACTGTAGAGACACTACTTCCTGTGAACATGGTTGTGTTGTAGTAGTACTGTAGAGACATTACCTTATGTGTACATGGTTGTATTGTAGTAATCCTGTAGAGATATTACCTCTTGTGAATATGGTTGTGTTGTAGTAGTACTGTAGAGACACTACTTCCTGTGAACATGGTTGTGTTGTAGTAGTACTGTAGAGACATTACCTTATGTGTACATGGTTGTATTGTAGTAATCCTGTAGAGATATTACCTCTTGTGAATATGGTTGTGTTGTAGTAGTCCTGTAGAGACATTACTTCCTGTGAACATGGTTGTGTTGTAGTAGTACTGTAGAGACATTACCTTATGTGTACATGGTTGTATTGTAGTAATCCTGTAGAGATATTACCTCTTGTGTACATGGTTGTGTTGTAGTAGTCCTGTAGAGATATTACCTCATGTGTACATGGTTGTGTTGTAGTAATCCTGTAGAGATATTACCTCTTGTGAATATGGTTGTGTTGTAGTAGTCCTGTAGAGACATTACTTCCTGTGAACATGGTTGTGTTGTAGTAGTACTGTAGAGACATTACCTTATGTGTACATGGTTGTATTGTAGTAATCCTGTAGAGATATTACCTCTTGTGAATATGGTTGTGTTGTAGTAGTACTGTAGAGACATTACCTTATGTGTACATGGTTGTATTGTAGTAATCCTGTAGAGATATTACCTCTTGTGAATATGGTTGTGTTGTAGTAGTCCTGTAGAGACATTACTTCCTGTGAACATGGTTGTGTTGTAGTAGTACTGTAGAGACATTACCTTATGTGTACATGGTTGTGTTGTAGTAGTCCTGTAGAGACATTACCTCGTGTGTACATGGTTGTATTGTAGTAATCCTGTAGAGATATTACCTCTTGTGTACATGGTTGTGTTGTAGTAGTCCTGTAGAGATATTACCTCATGTGTACATGGTTGTGTTGTAGTAATCCTGTAGAGATATTACCTCTTGTGAATATGGTTGTGTTGTAGTAGTCCTGTAGAGACATTACCTCTTGTGAATATGGTTGTGTTGTAGTAATCCTGTAGAGACATTACCTCATGTGTACATGGTTGTGTTGTAGTAGTCCTGTAGAGATATTACCTCATGTGTACATGGTTGTGTTGTAGTAGTCCTGTAGAGATATTACCTCATGTGTACATGGTTGTGTTGTAGTAATCCTGTAGAGATATTACCTCTTGTGAATATGGTTGTGTTGTAGTAGTCCTGTAGAGACATTACCTCTTGTGAATATGGTTGTGTTGTAGTAATCCTGTAGAGACATTACCTCATGTGTACATGGTTGTGTTGTAGTAATCCTGTAGAGATATTACCTCTTGTGTACATGGTTGTGTTGTAGTAGTCCTGTAGAGATATTACCTCATGTGTACCTGGTTGTGTTGTAGTAGTCCTGTAGAGATATTACCTCATGTGTACATGGTTGTGTTGTAGTAGTCCTGTAGAGATATTACCTCATGTGAACATGGTTGTGTTGTAGTAGTACTGTAGAGACATTACCTTATGTGTACATGGTTGTATTGTAGTAATCCTGTAGAGATATTACCTCTTGTGAATATGGTTGTGTTGTAGTAGTCCTGTAGAGATATTACCTCATGTGTACATGGTTGTGTTGTAGTAGTCCTGTAGAGATATTACCTCATGTGTACATGGTTGTGTTGTAGTAGTCCTGTAGAGATATTACCTCATGTGTACATGGTTGTATTGTAGTAGTCCTGTAGAAACATTACCTCTTGTGAATATGGTTGTGTTGTAGTAGTCCTGTAGAGACATACTTCCTGTGAACATGGTTGTGTTGTAGTAGTCCTGTAGAGACATTACCTCATGTGAACATGGTTGTGTTGTAGTAGTACTGTAGAGACATTACCTTATGTGTACATGGTTGTATTGTAGTAATCCTGTAGAGATATTACCTCTTGTGAATATGGTTGTGTTGTAGTAGTCCTGTAGAGACATTACTTCCTGTGAACATGGTTGTGTTGTAGTAGTACTGTAGAGACATTACCTTATGTGTACATGGTTGTATTGTAGTAATCCTGTTGAGATATTACCTCTTGTGAATATGGTTGTGTTGTAGTAATCCTGTAGAGACATTACCTCTTGTGAACATGGTTGTGTTGTAGTAATCCTGTAGAAACATTACCTCATGTGTACATGGTTGTGTTGTAGTAGTCCTGTAGAGACATTACCTCATATGTACACGATTGTGTTGTAGTAGTTCTGTATAGACATTACCTCGTGTGTACATGGTTGTGTTGTAGTAATCATGAAGACTTGCATAAAGCATTGCTTATGTTTGAGCGATACCAGTTGGCAGTTGAAGACCTTGGCCTCCCCTTGCCCTCAGGTCAGCCTTGTCTCAACAATCTTTGCATTTTCTTGGCAAAATATCAGTAAAGTCACACATTTTTTTGTTAGTATTCATCTCTGAAGATTGTTGAATCACTTTCTTTTAATGTCTTCGTGTTCTGCTTTAAATCAGTCGGCATTTCTTTGAGAATTTTTTATTCAAAGGTCTCAAATAATGGAGTTGTCTGCTCTAGTGAAGAACTATCATTTTTGCGCATGACTCTGTAGTATGTGTAAGTTACACATCAGGATTCTGTTTTGTGATACCTTGTATGCTCACTAATCTGATTATCTATCAATATCTATTCTATTTATTTCAGATCAACTTCCCCTTGTATTATACTATATTATAATGAAACTTTCAAATGGGACTGTGTTCATACAACATTGCATTCCTTCTGGTTTAACAACCGACAACTCAAGTCATATGTAAATTAAGCCAGGATCTTTTTGGGCCTATTTTTAGTAAATCTGGTTCCATCATAGCTCACTGTATTTGACATTTAGTTGTATAGTTGCGTCTGCTTAATATGAGAGGACACAAGTCTTTGGTGAGACTTATATAGTTGCGGGTCATTAACTATAGAGTAGTATAATATGTATATGATGTTTGAAGATAAATTAGACTGACAACTTGTGGTCTCTGAGGTGAGAGATACTTCCTTGGATGATGTTGACCAGCTCTGGTACTCACCCAGGCTTGTCAACCCCTCCTGACTAACAGTTTATGCTCAGGAATGTACGAGATTTATCTTTTTGACTTTGTATCGTATTATCATTTACCTACATCACTGAAAAACTCGCTGTTAGCTAGTTATTGGTAATGTGAATAATAATATTAGCGTTTGTAATTTTAGTGCTGTTTTTCATGTAAATCAGTAAGCGAGAAATGGTGTCAATCATTGCTGCCTGTTCTGCAGTTTACCTTTGTTGTAGAATTCCCAACGCTGCTGACAACACTGGCATACCAAAGCCTTCATCCAGTGTGAGTATGTCCCTTTCTTGTGTAGCTATACGGTGATGCTCAATACGCCCAGCTAGCTCCTTGCTACTCAGTCTAGCGTACTCGCTAGTCATATCCTGTTTGTGGTTATTATGTTGTCTTCAAGCATCAGCTTTCTATACATCTGTGTGTAACTAGATTAAGTGCAAGGTGACACAATTCCCAACTTGCTCATTTTGTAATCCTCGTACCTTACAGAGAGTTCATGCAGTATGTGAACAATGGCATGGTTGAATTGACTGAAGATTTCCTGGAGGTACTAGCTGTAGGTGAGTCATGTGACTACTCAGTCACAAACGTCTGCAGTAACACTCTGATGCCTAACCGTGTATATACGATCTGCACTCAAAAACAATGAAGAGGTGATCATTGACTCTGCTAGCCGTAATGTTTTAACAATCACATGTAATGGTGCAAAACATGGTGGCCATTTTGTATCTAATCTATCTCAGCTATAAATGTCTTTAACATTTTTAAGCGTAATCTTGTATATAGAATCAGGTCCCCCGATCCTAGACAGTAGACAGTATTACTAACTTTCCATTGACTTTAAAAGCACTTAAGATAACGCAATACCTTTTTAACTTAATATGCTTGTAGAACACAATAAAAGAAACAGAAATCAAATAAAGTAAATAGTTTTTTCACACTCTTTCAAAGATATGGTCTTGTAGAGAGATATCTGAGAAAACATGATGATTGCAGTGCACAGAATCTGATAAGTGTGTATATTTGTTATGAATAGAAAATAAATAGTTTTATTGTAAAGCTTTTGTTGCTGAGGAGAAAAAACTTTCTAACGTTGTCTATTTTTGGAATGTCGTTACCAAGAATTTCAATCAGTGTCTCATTAGACGCTAATGTTCTGTCAGCTAATTTTCATTTCTCTATTGACTGGAGACTTCCTCGGTATTTTGGCGATATTTCCAGAACTAATTGTTCAATTGACTCCAAACTTGAAAATTAAACTAAAAACATATGATGCACAAGGAGACCAGAATTTCACAATCTCGCATAAACAGGAAAAAAACAAAATGAAACTACACAGATGAGTTTACTCGAATGTAGGATTAGGTGGGAAGACAACTCCTCGAATCATATTGGCCCAAGGCTTCAGTCTTAATTTTAGCATATTGCAACTCATTCCATTCTAGCCTGTAGACTGGAGTCCAGTAACAATCCTGGTTCGTAATGAACTGCATATAGTCCAACTCACATCTACAGCAGTTAGCGGGGTAGCGGGGCGGTTGTAATGATCTGCAGTTGTCTTCACACTACAAACCTTTGTTTTGAGCTGAGTCTACGTATTCTAAACTGGTCATTTTATAGATAAAACTCCAAGCAAGGCGATTGTCAAGTGCGAGTGTCTCGCAAGGATGCCTAAAGAACAAGCTGTGCACTGGTCCCACAAGCTGACCGACTCTCCTCTGGTTGGTGGCACCGCCACTCGACTCGTAGCGGATGATATCTTTGCTCGATACTGTAGCTCTACAACGCCTAGACCAAGAACTCGATCTAAAGGTACATAATATTTTACAATTCTCTCTCCCAGTCTATTTCACTTTCCTTATCGGTGTCTATCACTGCATTTAAGTTCGCATACTGCCAAGCAAGCTGTATTATGTATGCATGAGGTCTCTCTCCTTCTCCTCTCTCTTTCTCTCTCTCTCTCTCTCTCTCTCTCTCTCTCTCTCTCTCTCTTTCTGCTCTCTCTCTCTCTCTCTCTCTCTCTCTCTTTTTCTCTGTGGCAGTATGCAGAACTCACTGGCGTGACTTCTGCATACTGCCAAGTAAGCTGTATTATTCATAATTTCTTTGCCAATTTTTCATCATGAAACATGTTATCTTGGTTGCTTTCAATTGACCTTGAAACTAGAAAGTTTGTACCTGAGCGTCAGCAAATGAACAACAACATATAACAGTAATATATTTCAGCACCCTGATTTTACTAACTAGCTTGTATAAAATCTACCTGATTCACCAAACACTCTCAGACTGGCTTTAGCAATGCATATATTGCTTTTGATTATCTCCTCCTGTAAATTGTAAGTTTTAAAAAGGTACGGTGTGATGAGTATCATTTTAGCTTTCAATTCGTGTTGAAATTTATTTTAAGGACAGGGAAATTGTCTGCCATGCTGTAACCAGAGCTTTGTGTGTACTACAAAGTGGTAAACCTTTAGGTTTGCTCATATAGTTCTGGCAATTTGAGGAAATTCAGATGTGGTGGCAGTGTTTCCAATAGGTGGAAAGCCAACAACCGATCACAACTGTTTTTGCTACTGCATTACATTGGAAGATGATTCTTTCAATGTCAGAACTCCTACTTGCAGTTCTAAGAGTGACATGATTTTAAAAATGACCTAAAATAAGTAAAAATAAATAAATTTAGTAGTTATACTTGTCATGCCTCTCTTTGACATCTCTGAGGTGTTTCTGTAGACGGACGATATTATGCCAGGTGAGTTAATAAGGATCTGAAGCAATTATCAAGTTTAGCTAGACAACAGCTAGTCCACTTTCCTTACTTTTCTCAATCTGCTGTTCTTTAGTTTGCGAAAATAATGTTTTAAGAAGAAGCACTGGTTTTCTGCCAGAGTCATGCAGTACATTGGCTTATGAAAGATCAAGCTACGATTTTAGCACAAACTGGAATATCAGCTTTGCTAAATTTGTCAACATCTCAAATGGGAAAGATGAAAACGATGTCAATAATTTGCTGTGCTTTACTGAATTTGGGGACGGTATCATTCAGTCACAGAACAGTCTGCTGTTGCACTCCAAGTTCCTCGGCTGCCAAATAAACATGTTGATCTCTGTAAAGGTGTAGCACTATTTGTATGCAATCACACTGCCGCAGTATTTGGATTATGTAGCTCTCACTTAAGATACTACAGTAACATTTCTCTAGACACGCTGAAGAGGTTTCTTCTGTTTAAATCCATGTTTATGGTGAACTAAGTTGAGGTCCTGTTTCTGTCTCTTGGAAACTCAAATTCTATACTTCAACTGCATAGCTTTATGTAAATATACAAGTTGTCTCCTCTCTTTCAAAACAACTGTATGAACACATAACTCCAATGAGTTAACCTTCTGATCTGCATTTGTACACAACTATTGATAAGATTGAGTAATCGAGTGCTAAATTGAGGCTGAGACTTGTAATTGTCTCACCTTGGCTAATGGAATGACCATTTGTTAGAGTTCCATTGAGTAGAATGCAAAACTTGTAATATGTTGGTTCTAAGTTGCTCAAGTAAGGAATATTGCTTGGAGAATTGAAACGCAGTTTATTGTTCGCAGGTTTAGACCAGAAGAGAAATTTTCAGTACAAGACACGTAGTTATAAACAAAGCTGATAAAGCAAAGCTGATAAAGCTAACACACAGTATAATACAAAGCTGATAAAGCTAACTCATAATATTATAATTAGAGCCACGTGATTAGTAGAGTTAGAAGGCGCGGATGCATAGAATATACATAGAATGTTACATCCTTCCCCTAGTCGTGATATCGAACTGGTTTAACAACTGCACGTCCTGATCTAGTCACTGTCACAGGAGTGTCAGTTGCGGTGGCGGAGTTGGCGGGTGTTGAGCGAGCTGGCGGGTCACCTGGCTTGTCATCTGAGGTGGTAGACATAGTAGGTGGTGGCGGAACCACAGTATCAGCGAGATCAGGAGTCGTTACGTGTAGCAGGTGGCGACGGTTACGTCTGTATGTTTTGCCGTTCTGCTGCACAACATGCGATCGGGGGTTGGCTGTTCCGACAATAGTGGCGGTGGTGTCACAGAAGCCTTTGTCGGTCTGCATACGCACGGTATCACCTGGTGTGAGTGTCGGGAGTGTAACAGCAGAGTGATCAGCGTATGATTTCTGACGAGCACGCTCTTGTGACAGTATGACCCCCATGATTGTGGGTCGTAGGAGCGTCTCGGCTGTTGGTATCGGTGTGCAAGTTCGGCGAGATATGTTTCTCTGAGCTGGCGAGCCCATATCCTTTCTCGGCGTGTTGCGTTGGTTAAGTAGAGCCATGTAGATGTCTCCACTCTCCTTGAACGTCTTCTCAAGCAGGCGTTTGGCTGTCTGAACAGATTTCTCTGCCAGACCATTGCTGGATGCGTGGTAGGGGCTAGATCTTACGTGTTCGATATTCCACGCTCGCATGAACTTTCTGAATTCCTCTGAGCTGTACGGCTGACCACAATCTGATATTAGAGTCACTGGTCTACCAAATCTTGCGAAATAGGCTTTCAGTTTCTTAATCACCGTCGCTGCAGAGGTGTCACGAAGTGTGTCGATTTCATACCAGCCTGAGTATGAGTCTACAGTCACCAAATACGTAATCGATCTCCAGTAGAACATGTCAGTGGCTACGATGCTCCACGGTTGCGACGGTACAGGGTACGATAGTAACAGTTCTCTCGGCTGGTGATTTCTGGATGTCTGGCATATACTGCAGAGAGCTAGTGCTTTGTCGATGTCACTACTCATGCCTGGCCAGAATACAATGTCGTTGGCACGTTGCTTGGTTGCTTCGATGCCAATATGTCCTCGATGGAGCTGCTGGATATAGTCGTCTTTAAGCGATTGAGGTACGATAGCACGCTCACCTCTGTAGACTACAACATTCTCAACAGCGAGTTCATCACGAAATGCAAAATACGGCTTGATATCTTTGGCTACACTGGCTTCTTTTCTGGGCCATCCAGCCAGTATGAGTTCACTTATCTTACTGAGTACTGGATCACTGGTTGTGGCTTGCTGTAGCTCGAGATACTTCTGGTCGGTTATCGGTGTTACGGCGAGTACGTCGAAGTCTATCTGTTCGTTATTGTCATTGTCCGGTAGATAGGCGCGAGACATTGTATCAGCGAGGTATAGTGTCTTGCCCTTCTTGTATATGATGTTTAGACGATATGGCTTCAGCTGTAGTAGCATACTCTGAAGTCTCTTAGGCGCTGCGGATAACGGCTTATTCATAATCGATACGAGCGGCTGATGGTCGGTTTCTACAGTAAAGTCTCTGAATACATGGTCTCTGAATCGGTTGCAGGCGAATCTTACGGCCAGCAGTTCTTTTTCTATTTGAGAGTAGCGTTTCTCGGTATCCGTCATAGCTCGAGAAGCGAAACTGACGACTCTGTTGTCCTGAAGACAGGCTGCCCCCAGCCCAGATTGCGAGGCATCGCAGGTAAGTGTCACTGGCTTATTGACGTCGTAGTAGGTAAGAGTCGTTGCATTAGCGATCTCATCTTTTATGGCCTTCAGCGCTTGTGCCTGCTGTGACTCCCAGGTCCACGCTGTGTCTTTACGGAGTAGGTCATTTAGTACGGCGGTCTTCTCACTCAGGTGCGGTATAAACTTGGCGAGATACTTGACCATGCCCATGAATCTCTGTAGCTCTACATTTTTTGGGCTTGGCATGTCGGTGATTGCCTCGACCTTAACAGGGTCAGGTTTCAGTCCCTGATCAGTTGGTACGTGCCCTACATATTGGACTTCTGTTGTCTTGTACTTGCATTTACGCGGCGACAGTTTGAGGTTTATCTCCTGCAGTCGTGTCATTACTCTCCTGACGTTGGAGTCATGTTTATCCTCAGTCTTACCAGCTATAAGAATGTCATCCATCATTATTTGGCACGGATAGTCGGTCAGCAGCTGTTCTATAGCGCGCTGATATATGTCTGAGGACGAGCAGAGTACCATCGGCATACGCAGATATCGATATTTGCCAAACGGTGTACCAAACGTGGTAAGGTATGACGAGCTCTCTTCTAGTGGTATATGGTAGAAAGCTTCTTTCGCGTCAACTACCGTAAAATGCTTAGCTCCAGGTATGTTTGCTGCTACCTGTTCGATTGTCTTAAGTGGGTGATGAGGTCGTTTGATAGCCTTGTTCAGGTCACCCGGGTCAATACAGATACGCACGTCGGTACTGTCCTTCTTGGCGGTTACTACGAGTGCGGATACCCAGTCGGTAGGTTCGGTTACCTTGGTGATCATCCCGCGATCCTCTAGTCGGTTTAGAGCTGCTTCTACTTTGTCACGTAGAGGCGCTGGTACAGAGCGGACAGGTCGAATGACTGGTGGTACTTCCGGATCTATCGTTATCTTGCAGTTACATGGCAGTGTACCTAGTTTGCCATCAAATAACTCTGGATAGTCTTCTAGTAGCTTGGCTGGAGCCTGCGGCTTTTGCTCTACTTCGAATACCTCCTGACTAAGTGTTACAAGTCCTTATCGTATACTATCACTAAGTCCTAGTAGGCATCTGGCATCACTATCGACTACTTCGAATCGCAATTTCGCCTGAGGGTGCGGTATAACTACAGATCCTACTGTTACTGTCTGAGCACCTCCAAAGCCTAGTAGCGTGCTAGTACGTGATCGGTCGATTTTACTGTGTAGTCTTATACGGCGTACTTGATCGAGCGAGATTACATTCACTTTTGCACCTGTGTCAATCTTAACCTCTAGCGTGGTGTCATTGACAGTAAAATGAGTTCGTATATCTCCACGATTGTTACACGGCAGTGATACTGTTTCGATGCGGAACTCTTTGTGACACGATTCTGTGAGTTCATCTACAGTTCCTGGCTGCTTTGCACCTGACCTGCACAGCTTTGCATAGTGATTGAGTTTACCACAATTGTTACATTTACGACCATACGCTGGACACTGTTTCGGTGGGTGCCGTTTCCCACAGTTACGGCATGACGAAGTGTTATGACTACTTGCAGTTCTGGTCGCGTTGATGATTTAGCGTGATTACTACTGCAGTTAGTGTTACTGTTACTCAGGTGTTGCGTATACGATTTGCGTTTTACTACGTCTACGATCGGTTTACTGAACTTGGCTGCGTTCTGCTCTGAAGACTCGTATATCTGACAAGTTTGTATAGCTTTGGCTAGTGTTAGGTCACTGTTTCTGAGTAGTTGCTTACGTACATTATCATTACGAATACCGGATACAATTCTGTCACGTAACAACTCATCTTGCAAGTCTCCAAAATTACATTGCGCAGCTTTAGTTCTAATGTCTGCTAAGAAAGTTTGGAACAGCTCACCTTCCTTTTGGCTGCGTGCATTAAATCGATGGCGTTCTAGAATGACATTGGTGATCGGCCTGCAGATTTCTCTGAACTTCCGCTTTAAAGTTGCTACCTGCTCCCTTGTTTCTTGAGGTACAGCTACAATCCCACTCCTGACACCATGTAATATGTTGCTTCTAAGTTGCTCAAGTAAGGAATATTGCTTGGAAAATTGAAACGCAGTTTATTGTTCGCAGGTCTAGACCAGAAGAGAAAGTTTCAGTACAAGACACGTAGTTATAAACAAAGCTGATTAAGCAAAGCTGATAAAGCTAACACACAGTATAATACAAAGCTGATAAAGCTAACTCATAATATTATAATTAGAGCCACGTGATTAGTAGAGTTAGAAGGTGCGGATGCATAGAATATACATAGAATGTTACAAAACTCTAAATCATCTCAGCTTTGGCAGAAGTCTTTTGTAAATGGGTAACTCTAGTAGTCAATGCAACAGGACTCAGATGAGATTCCTAATGTAAAGCATTCTGTCTTGTCTAACTGTTGGTAAGGTAGGAGTAGAATTTTAAACAAACTGCAAAACTATTTCAAGGATTAGACTAAGAATGGTCACAGACAGGTGCAATTAAAATTACCTATTGACTATTTATTGATTCTAATACCCAGTGAAATTTGTGACAGTAAAAATTGGTAATCAATTGACAATCAATTCACTTAATCACAAACTAATAACTAATAAAGAAAATCAAGCAATCCAGTAATTGCATTATTCAGAAAGGCATAACAAAATGTTAAGAAGTATTAAATATTTAACTTATGTTAAATTAAATAAAGATTTGTACCTCTATTTAATCTACTAACAGCACTTTATACTATGGTAATATATTACCAGATTTATGTTGTGTCGTGAAGATTTCAAACTAGCCGACTAGCGTTGCATCAGTACTTTTCCAAACAGTAGGCCTATTCTGGGTCGCTATTGGTCAAACAAATGGACCAACAATAATAAGCTAATCCATATCCAGTAATCCCTCATCCTCGGACAGAGAACTTGGAAAATGAGACCATTAAATATGAATTCCGTAAACATTTGATGTCATGAACAGCTACAAAGTTCAGCTAAATGTTGAAATTGCTGGAATATAATCATATTTATCAGATCAAATTTGCTTTGTCATTGTTACATTGAAATTCAGAGAGACTTACTAAAGTGGGTTTTCCAGTAAATGTGGCCCGGTGTAATAGTTGTTAGGGTGGGAGTTCCGAACCTCACAGTATGAATTGCTCTGATAGCTATGTTTATGCATGAGAGTTTGATTTGTAGCGAATCCTGTTTTGAATTTTATTCATACAGTAGTCCTATATTAGATTGATACTTGCAAAGGAATAAAATTGAGTTTAACCTCTAATAATATGTTATGTTTAATAAACTTGTACTAATTCGGCTAGTCAGTAAGCTAGTGCTATTGATCTGCGAACTATACCTTGTTCATGAATACCAATGTACTAAGGGATAAAAATCAAAGTATTTTATATAAATAAACATGCTTCTAGATTCTGCCAGATTTCCAGCGCAGGAATAAATTTTATTATTTTCATTTTACGCTTTTGACTAGACCCCGTGGATTATTGTTATGACACCGCCACATAGAAGCACCTTGAAAAAGTAGAAAAGCTGTGGTCTTACCAAATACAACTTGCTGCTTTAAGTATCCAATAAAGTTAACGCACTTTATATAGACTGGGGTTTAATATCATATGGTGTCATCATCTTAGCATTCTTCAGTTTGAGTCTTCTTTCTTTTATCGAGTTATCACGGATCTATGGATAGTTCTATTTATTGGCAGACATTCATCCTGTTATATTTTCCATCCAAATATTTTTGCAAATTGTTGTGAGGGTTGCTTTATGGAGAGGTCATATTAGTCAGTGTTCCCTCTGCTACATAAGATGAATAATCAATACTCGATACATCTATGTCTATAAGTAATTGGATTCAATTCGCTGAGCAGCATTAGCTCTTCCTGTGTGATGACATCTTGCAATTGAGTGTTTCTTACTTTGAATCCCTTTGGCCAGCTTCAAGCTCTTTTTGTGTTTTACTTCCTGTTAAGTGCTGATCCTGTTAAGTGCTGATCCTGTTAAGTGCTGATCCTGTTAAGTGATGATCCTGTTTTTACTTTTCCCACTTGTTAAACTTGACCAAGATATGCGTGTCCAATGATAGACCTATACCCAGTTATTCATGCTGCGATATCATTGATCTCCTTTTCATGTGTCAGTCTGATATCATCATTTTCTTGTCATCCAGTCAGCTTATATAAAAATAATACATTATTATTTAGTAAAACCATCTGAATAGCTATATATTATATACAATATATATTATACATAATATATATATTATATATATATATTATTGATTTAAGTAATTTCATCTGATAGAAAGAAGTCTGATTGGCTCATATGTTGAACTTTTATTTACTGCTGAATGTGTACGGAGTTGTCTTACCATTCATATAAACCTTGAGTCTCATTAACCATGATCACTTCATTATTGTGTTGCAATGGCCAGTTATTCATAGCATATTCCGATGTCTGAAAACAGTGATAATAGTATAGTAGTCATATATAAAACTGGACACAAATCCCAGATTTTCATCTTTGAAGAAATGTTTTTTACAATATTCATTCTAAAATGACATGAGTACTTTTTGAAAGTTTATACTGCTAGTGATATCCTGTTTGTATGCGAAGATGTGTGTTGCAATTGTTTCCACAACTATACATGACAGGTTAATATAAAGACAATTAATCTATCACGACGTTACTTTGAAACTGAAGAAATAAGTTGTCTCTTACAATCCTATGGCAACAATTAACCTGATTAGTTAATAACAATGTAATATTTATATAATAATTAACCTGATTAGTTATTAACAGTGTAATATTTGTGTAAAAATTAACCTGATTGGTTATTAACAGTGTAATATACAGTCAAACATGGATAACTCGAACTTCACGGGACCGAGCAAAAGTGTTCGAATTATCAGAGCGTTCAAGTTATCAGAGCACTGTCACAAGTCCATGTATTTACTTATTTATTAGTAGATACATGTACATATGCAAACTATAATATAAATCAAAAGCACAAGTGGCTTGTTTCAAATTAAATGCTTCTAATGTAAAGTTTAAAACGTTTTTATCAAAAAGTATAGAGATTTTTCTATCACTTGAGATTGGTTTGTTGTTTGAGGTGATGTTATTGCCAGGACGTTTTTTTAGATTGACATTGGCAAAACTTGATCGTTGTTGAAATGCTCAAAAGAAAAAAACATCTTTTTCTTTTGAGCGTTTTACCCACGATCAATTTTGCCGATTTTTCTTGAAGTTTATGCAACTTCAAGAAAAAGTTACCAAAGAAAAATCCCTTACTTTACCTGGGATTCGTTAAGAGCAACACTCCGAGGCAGTTCAATTAAAAGTTTTACGAGGTTTAACGGTACATTGTATATCACTCACGCTTTTTGAATGGATACTTATTGAATGTACTCACGTATTCTGTGTTTAGGTCAAACGATGAATAGTTTTTTTAGCTAAGACAACGTAAACGTTTAATAAAAACAATTTTTAAGACGTTTTAAACATTCAACATTCCGACGTTGATTCAAAACGGAATCGACGTCGGAAAACTATTCGTCACGGGCTAGCCGGGTCACGCACTCAAGGATTTTCGCCACGCACATACAAAACAACATGCTGTTTTTGTTTTGTATGTGCGTGGCGAAAATCCTTGCTCGCGTGAGCCGGCAAACCCGTGCTATTAATCGTATAGCAGTATAAATCAAATTTGACCAAACCTTTAGAAAAGTCGTTGACAAAATTATTTTGCCGATGGTGGTAATAACAACGCTTATGAACTACGAAAAGATGAGGTTTACCTCTATGGCTTTGAATAAAGTGATTTTCTAAAGCGATAACAACCGTTTCGGTAGCCGTTGGGCAAAAAAACAGTTCGAATTAACAGTGTTGAGTTCGAGTTATCTATAGCAATTTATCATTACGTGGGAACGGACCAAAGAAACCGTTCGAATTAACCATGTGTTCGAGCTATCCGTGGACGAGTTATCCATGTTTGACTGTATATGTAACAATTAATCTGATTGGTTATTAATCTATATATAGTTATATATTCTCAAAGTTGGTCGTCCGTGTATATGTCTAGCTATAGCTATTGAAATCTTGAAATAATGAATCCATATCGCAGAAGATTTGATTTTGGACTCAAGTTCGCTAGTTTGACGCTTAATAACTAAGCCACAGAGTTGGATTGATTAGCGTGGTGATATATGTCGGTATATGGAAGCAAATAGGCTAGCACTTTCGGTCATGATGTAAAGTCATGACATAGCTTCGTAGAAGTGTAGCTCTTATTAGTAAGCTTATTCAAACTATCCATTGGCATTGTGCCAGGCTAATAGCAAGTGGCAGGCAACTCTCATTACCTCTCATTGTTTATTAGCTGATTGTTAATACCTGGGCAACGCCGGGTAGCACGGCTAGTGTTGTAATGTATATATAATAATTAACCTGATCGGTTGTTAACATTGTAACATTTGTGTAACAATTAACCTGATAGGTTATTAACAGTGTAATATGTGCAACCAAATATGACTTCAGTGTGTCAACTTTTTGATAGAGCAGACACGTGCCTTGAGTTTTTTATTTTCTTTTAGGAGAATAGTAGCTCTAACAACAGAACTGTTTGAGACCCAAACCACTGCGAATGGTGTTTGTTCTGCAGTGGGCAGCTCATCTGTTCTCATGATTTTCAAGTCGAATTCTTGTTTAGTAGAATTATATTACTGTCATTAGAGTACTGATTATATTATTATATTACTGACTGTGACTAATACTACATACTTCATTTTCATCAACTCATGACAATGCACCCAAATCTTACACAGTTTAATCAAGTATCAACAGTAGCACTTCGATACGTAATCTTTGGGGAGTTTCAACTCTTCAATATATTGTATTGCATATAAAGATATAGTGTGAATCTCAGACACAGCAAATGCATGATAAATAATAAAATTATTACATAAAGTGTATGAAGTCGAGTCAGGGATATTTTATAGATTGTCTTGCGAACTAGTGGTACGCATAAGTGTGGTCCCATTGACATGTATACTTGAAGTTCAATAATGTTAGAAATAAAGCTTCATAGAAATATTCATGCACAACATCTTAGGATATTGTTGCAATCATATTTCAAATTTACTAGTTGCTGTCAAACACAACGAGCAGACAACACTACTATTAACAGGAGGTGTCTGTGCCATAGTCCATAAACACAACGGCCTCGTCTGTTGGTAAAACATCAATATAGTCATCATCCTCTATCCTTTGCATGTCTATTATTCTCGTTGCATTCTCAAGAAGTTTTCTCATCTTCCCAGCCAGCTGGTGGAAACAGGGTCGCAGCGTAGGGTTCTGCTCCCAACACCAGGCCATGATCCTGTAGAGTTCAGGAGAGCAATGGGTAGGGCAGGGCATTCTGTACATTTGGCTGAGAGCGTATTGAACCTGTAATAGACATAGAACTATTAATACATAGTAGCACTTGTTTTCAGTGAAATCTGTGTGAATTGCAATCGATCTATGGTTTAGTAACTCTAGTTAGTTTCCTCTCATAAATCTTTCTAATCATAGAATGCATTTCTCTGATTTTTCAACGTATTTGTTTATTCATGCACGACTAGCGAGAGCTGCTATTTAAGACTTCCCATGACTGGTGCAGCCGCTGCCTGCACAACAGCAGGAAAATATATCTACAAGTTGACTCTGGGAATACCAAGCAGGCTAGCTGACTAATGGGAAGCTATGGCAGATTTTAAAGACAAATTTCCAGAGTTCAGGGAAGCACTGGTTGAGCTCTAATCACTGCTCACTCTCCGAAAACAGCTGGCTAGCACCAGTAGAACCAGCCGGCGCCATGAAGCGCTCGCTTCGGCAATCAGTCGATGCGTAACAGTTTAAGTTGTCTTGTCATTAGTATTTGCTATTTATATCGGGTTCGTGCTGGCCGCGTCATCGCGTACCATGCAAAGCGCCGTTCATGGGAAGTCAACAACGGTGGGCTTTGCTTTGATTTATGGATTTGACGTGTTGTTTCAAATCTCAGAATGATTAATTCTCATAGATGCACTTTATTTACAAATATCAGGCACTATGAGTTGCTGGTCAGCATTACTTGTGTTCTACTAGAACCGACATCAGTTAGTATGATGCCCATAAATTAGTCATTGGAATAACAGCATTTTTTTCTCTATACAATGAATTGCACCATACCAGCTCTAATGGCATTATAATAGCGCCTGGGAAGAATAATAGAGCCCCCTGAGCCGGCCTGTCTAAATTCCATGTTGCTGCCTCGTAAATTATTTTGAATTAGAAGTTCTAAAGATGGTTGTTCATTGGTTAAAATATGGTTTATCCATGTTAAATAAATGTGGGTCGATGCTGATGGCATGCATTTCAGAAATTTGGCTTGTGTTCTGTTGAAAGTAGAAATATACCTTAGGTTACCAGTATGTTTGTAGATACATGAACTAGCATCGACCCAACGTATTTTCCATTCTATCTTCAATTTAGGTGTTTGCGCAGGCAGGTTAGACTCCATTAGCAGTGTTGTGTTTGGTCGCTGTTATTGTCTGCCTGCCTATGGTATGAGTGTTCGTGAGTTAGCTTTATTTGTTTAAAATAAGGATTAAATGAAAACTCATTTAAACTAGGCAGCTTAGAGAGTGAGTTTTCAATCTCGGGCCAGAACATGCCTTAGAATACAGTGATGAGCAGCAAATACATTAAAAATGAAATAATATATTCGGCAGCGGGTACATAGACAGCATTAACGGTAATCTGACAAGCTGTCGATGACTCAACGACCAAGATTAAACCCGATGATCGTAGAAACAGAACACAACAAACTCGAATGGTTCGATGTTACCATTTGTTTTCACACGTGGCTATCACTGACTGAGAAATTGTATAAAGTTTTAAATCAGGTACCCGTCTGGTTCAGTTTGAGAATAAAATGGAGTCATTTTTAAACTGCTGGAAAAGTTTTCAAACTTGTTGTTAATATGCTGTTACATATACGTAAATTTGGATTTACTGTTAGACATAGTATACACTTTGTGACTTAGTCAAAGTGGACTAGCAAGCATAGTAGCAATACACATTTATGACCTAGTCAAAGTGTACTAGTAATTGTAGTGGCAATACACATTTATGACCTAGTTAAACAAGCCCTGGAAGTAAGACGATACTAATGGCAACTTACGTCTTTGACCTTCATATCAGGATAAGGTAGGTTTCCAAGTGTGACAATCTCCCAGAGAACTATACCGTATGACCATACATCGCTAAGGATACTGTGCTTGAAATAAATAAGCGATTCAGGGGCGAGCCAACGCACTGGTCTAGCGCGCCGCAACACTGACTTGCTCTTGTACTCAGGCTTGTTGAGTATGTCTTTTGCAAAACCAAAGTCTGAAATTTTACACCGCAGGTCAGTATCAACGAGAATATTTCTGGCAGCAAGGTCTCTATGCAAAAGCTGGAGTTGTGCAATACCTTCCATACCGTTAGCAATGTCTATGGCAAACTGGAGGAGTTGTCTCTCACTTATGCAATTGCTGTTGCCATGCAAGTTATAGTAGACATCCTGTGATCGACTCGCTCGCAAGAAGTTGCGAAGATTACCGAGAGGCATGAGTTCTAATATAAGCATTCGCGGCTGAGATTTCGTTACGGAAGCGAGTAGACGCGTTATGTTCTCGTGTTTAAGGCTATTTGTGAGCTTCATGATCTCAAACTCGTACAGGAACTCCTGCTTGTCGGAATCTGACGCTGAGCTTTTCAGAGTCTTTATCGCTACTTGTTTGTTTTGTTCGTTGCTGTACGGCAGCTGCGCTGCCAATCCTGAGTGGACGGTGCTAAAATTCCCTTTGCCTATTCGTTTGAGAAGCTGTATATGCTTCCTAGGTATCTCATAGTCCTGGAGTGCGTTGCCGTACAGGTGGTACGCCTTGGTCCCCTCTCTGAACATGTTCTGCTTTGACTTTTTGTCAGTGGATGAGCGCTTTGCGGGCAGCGGAGGGTTTGAGTCGGTTGTGGTGGGTGATGTTGGGGAGCTACAGTTTTCGTAAACTATGCCAGCCGCATTTTCGTAGTCGCTATTTTGTGTAGCGGTGCTGGTCGGTCTCGGGATAGGACAGGATATGTCCACCTCTGCATACGACTCTCTCGATAAAGGATCGCTTATGGCAACCCTGGCTGTCACTTCTGGTGCGACCTCATCCACATCTGAATAGTAAGCTGCACTGTTAACTCTTCCTCCTACCTCCACACTAGCTCGATATACCGGGTCGTCTTCAAAGCCACTCTCAAATGACATGTTAGTCTGAGGACCTATCCATTCTGTAGATCTGGCTCGATGCTTGGTGTCTTTTGGTCTGCAGTATACGATAATAAGAATGATAGAGAGTACGACGATGAGACCGCCTAGAGTGGCAATTATAATGATGATCGTGTCCGTAGCGAGTCCTTGGTCGACTTCCATCGCTGTAGTCGTTTCATTCTGAGTTAAGACGATCTCACTAGTGCTCATCTTGTCATCAGAAGCGTCCGCACTAATCTTCACTGTCACACTTCACGATCAGCTTTGGGTTGGCCTCATGACAATCAACCTTAGTTAAACTCATCGCTTATGCTTCATCCACACGCATCCAATAAAATGCACAATAAATGTCTGTTGCTATGACAACTGCCAATCCTTCTACACATAGACTCCTACAGGAAAAAATTATGTTGCAGTTGTTTGTGAGCTGTGTATTATTTCATGATGTTATTAAACTGCCAAAGTTTTCATGCAGGAAACTGGTAAGTCCAGTGTTCATGAACTAATAATTGTCATTGCACTGGGCGTACTTCATCGGATAAACCATGCAATGCACTGTTACGGTCAGACTTTTGTGTCAAGTTTCCAGTCCGCATAGTCTTGGCAATATCTGGCATTTTAAGTGAAGCTGTTCCCTACACACGGTATCTCTGGCTGCCATCTGTATGAGTTTATCATCTTATTTCTTTATACAGAATGTCTGTAACCAATCTTTTTGCTTTAGAGAGAAAGACTTTTCGCATTTGTTGAGCATTGAACTGTATTGGAAAGCCGCCAGCTAGCTTTTGTATATTCATGTATATGCATAATCCTGTTCTTATTCCTACTTGTGCCAACTAACTCTACTATTCAAGGCCATTAATTAAAAACAAATTTTTAGACTAGTAAACTTCTGGCAAGAGTGGTCTGTCAGATCACTGTTGTCATCCCCGCACTAGGTGGAATTATGAGAAATTTTTTGAAATGAACTAGAAAGCTGCTCTTCAGACAACTTGGGAGTTTTGAAACGAAATTGTCAAATATGGAAAATGCCTGCTTCTTATCATAAGAAACACAGAACATAGGCTAATACTTGTTACTTGTCACAGGGAACATAGAACCTAGTTTAGTTCTAGAATATTCTATCATATGCACTTGTTTTTATAGTTGCTCTTGCTTTTACCATCCTACTCACTCAACTTTCTCTTTCACTGACCCATATCTCTCTTGACCTTGACCTTGGCAAATGCTTCGTTGACTCACGTCTACACGACAGTCAGCTCGTTAGAAAAATAAAGAATTAAAATGCCATTTCCTTTATTAGCTAATGCAAAGCTTTCTTTCTCCACAGAGCGCCACCCAGCTAATACTTGGTCGCATCTCCACTATCAATCATCACTGAGACTTTCAATGTATTTCTAATTCATGCCATTTAATACTAATCATTGCTGTTGATTTATGAGCAACGCACTAGGAAGTACGTAGCAGCCCATGTCATGTTCAATCACCTATAGAGTGAGGCCTATAGAAGTTTTAGCATAAAAATAACAAACTTTCTTATCAGGGAATTCAATTAGTTTCATGTTTTAGGACCACAGGCCCTCAGGACTTTGCCTTCTACATCTTCATTGGCAGGTATGTTTAGCGCTATGCAGGTAAAATACCACGTTAGCTAGGTCTATCTTTCGAGAGAAACACTGTAATGCTAAATATTTCTATGACCCAGCATTTTGAACATAAATAATTTGGTTTTGTGAAACAATACAGAAGGGTGAGTTTGGTACTTATTTAATTTTGTAAGCTATTTTACCTGAATACCTACATTATTCGATGACAATTATAAGATAAATTATTATAAGATCATATTATGCTATTATGCTATTATAAGATTTGATCCTAGGCCTTTCGAGACAATGCACAAAGAAATACTAGGTGGTACTATAAATAACTTCATGTTCGTACAGATGTGTTAGCTAGTACCGCAAGTTCAACTTCCTCATGTGATTGTGAAAACAAATCAAATTTTATCAGCCGAGAGTTGTATGGAGAAACAAGTTCAGAGAATGTGAATTCATGCAGGTGCAGTAATTAATGGTTCCCTCACGCTGTCAGTTTTGGTTCTCTACTTGGTAAGTCTTAGTAGAAGCATTAAGGCTCAAACACCCTACTCGATATGTAGCACGATATCGCTCCACGTGGTGCCACGATATCACTCCGCGTGGTGCCACGATATCGCTTCGCGTGGTGCCACGATATCGCTCCGCGTGGTGCCAATCTGCGATGCATTCGCCCAGCGAGCTGATGCTGAGCCGGAAAACTAGACTTTCTCTATCAAAACTTTATCGCGCGCGAGGTTCATTTTGATTGGTTGTTTTTCCCCAGAATACAATGATCATGCTGCTAATATTTGTGTGGTAATGTTTACCAATGTACAGCAACCAAATTTTGCTATCTTGTCATGATTGAAACATCAACATGAACACTGAATTGTTCCTGAATTTAATAGAAGCGTACCAAGTCCTGTACGACACTATACTCAAGAATTACAAAAATATCCAGTGGAAAACCAGCATTTGGACTTTCTTGAGAATGGTAAATATTTATTATATTAAAAATTAAAAAATACTATAAATTTAAATTATACATAAAATCATAAAATATTATCATTAAAAATACGAGAATCGTTTTTTTCTTATGTCTATTTGTAGTGTACAATTCATGAAAGTGAGATAGGCCTAATAACAAAAGTAGAAGTTGTTTACGTTGTTCTCCAGAAAGCGCCAAAATGGCTTAACTTTATTAATAACTCCGAAGTAATTGGTGATACAGAATTTTATTAGCTCTTTGTGAGTGTGCCCGCGTTATCACTCGCCGATGAATCGCCCAAGCGTATTTAGGCACGCGCCAGCGATATCCCCGCGCTTCTCGTAGCGCACGCGATAAAATTGCCTAGTGTGTTTGCACTTTTAAAGTCAGGTGATTCTATAAACAAACTGCTTTGATGCGCATCAATTCTAATAGCCCTTTCATTTCTCTACTCTACAAAGATCGATGATCCGTCTATTCCTAAAACTTTTTAAGTAAGTTTTGCTCTGCTAAAAAATCGTTTGGACGCTAATATCAGCTAGTTCAGCAGTGCAGAAAAAGAGTTGAGGTCAGAAGGCACTGCGGAAGGTATTGAACAACCAGAAGAAGATTAATTGGGTCCACACAAAGGCAACAATCAGAAGGCAACTGGCCGAGCTTACGATGCAAATATTTGTGTTTCAAAAATGTTAATTCTTTGTTGCTGCATTATAAGTATGGTTTGCTCATGTCACTTGTTTTTAAATATAAATTTGTAGCATTGGATAGATTATTAATAAATGACTTATAAATATGCAGATTTACATCATATTGTTTGATAGCATCATTGTCGTTATCTAAACGGCAGTTATCTGCTCGTTATCTAAAGGAGCTTTCAATGGATCGTTGCTCTTGACTCCTTCTGTTGCATTTAAAAAGGCCAGTTTTGGCTACAAACTGTAGCAGCATATCAATGAGTGTAATGAGCTTTTATGCAACATTGTTAAATATAGTTATAAATTAACAATACGACTTCAAATTTAAAATGAAATAAAGAATTAAAATATTGAACAAATTTCAAGGTGGGATATAAGACCGTCGTAGGTTAAGTGCAGGCAATAGATATCAATTGCTAGAGATGTTTCTCAGCTTCCCAATGCATAATTATTTTAAAATCTACGAAAAGTTGGAGGTAAGTTAGCAGATTTCTTGCATCCCAAAAGGTTAGCGTCGCTCCTCCTGTAGGAGAGTGCAAATTATAGGCAGCGTTTACTTCGCCCGTAAAAGGGTTAAATTTATCATCCCAAAATTTTGGCAAGCTATTTGAAAAATTCAATGTCACTCTGTATTTGAACGTCACCTCTAATAAAGCACCGCTTCAAAGATAAAGCTGAAAAACAGCACCATGGCGTTCAAATAGAGGTTTTACGATAAACATAATGAGTTGTAGCAGCGCTATTGCGTAATGACATTGTGGTTATGACTAACTTGCTGTCTCTTGCGTGCTTCACGCTATTATCACAGGTAAGCTGTGTATCTCTGATGTATGTTTCATCACTATCATAGGTCAGGTACGGTGTATCTTTCTGTGACCTAACAATTTACTGCTATCATAGGTAGATTGTATATTTCCTACCCATGTTTAACTTTAATCATAGATAGGTTACATCTTTCTGTCATACGCTCCCCCTTCATCATAGGTAGATCACAGGCAAGCTGTGTGTCTTTTTGTTTCATCTTGAACTCTACCATGTTTAAACTTAAGAAACCTTGAACATTAGTGTCACCCCACCACGATGTAGGAACTGAAGCTGCTGACACTCAACAGCATGTATATTCTTACAGGCAGCGAGATAAGCGAAGAGGATTTTGAAACAGAGTTGCCTGATTCCTACAACTACTCAGTAAAAAAACTTATGGCCGCAGGTAAATCTCTATAGCTGCTCCTTTATCTTCGTTATTAGGAGTTATCTGCCCCGGACTTATTGGTTGTTAGACCCCAGCTATGTAAATGCTTTGGTTTGTTATCTTGTATTAACTCATCAAATGAATTTTACTGGGAAAACTTCCAATGAAAGTAAACGGGAATGTATCTCCATAGTAAAATCAGTAGGCTATATCAATAGCTGACCAGTTGTCCTCATTTCAAGCTCTTTCTTGTCATCAAGTCATCAAGTTATTACATCATCAGTGGCAGGTTTAATACGTTTGTCAGCTGTTACAAAACTTTCAACTGTACCATTCTACGGCCATATCATTCTGTTAGCGAATAGTCGGTGTTTTGGTGCTGCCAGATATGCTGAGCAGCAGTTATTTATAGCGACTTTCGGGCAACTGGTCAACACCAGCGGTATGCAAATCACTTATGTATACAATTGACAGTTATAACCATAGATATAATAAACCATAGATATAATATAAATATAAAGGTTTATTATATGTATGGTTATAACTAAACTTTGAGTTTCTCGGGAGATTTTAAACGTTTTGCTTTTTCAAATCACTCATATACACTGATCTTTTGCTTATCTAAACTGTGAGGCTATGGTTTTAAAATAAACAGTTTTTTATAACATGTGTGGGTTGCTAGGTATAACATGTGTGGGTTGTTAGGTATAACATGTGTGGGTTGCTAGGTATAACATGTGTGGGTTGCTAGGTATAACATGTGTGGGTTGCTAGGTATAACATGTGTGGGTTGTTAGGTATAACATGTGTGGGTTGCTAGGTATAACATGTGTGGGTTGCTAGGTATAACATGTGTGGGTTGCTAGGTATAACATGTGTGGGTTGCTAGGTATAACATGTGTGGGTTGCTAGGTATAACATGTGTGGGTTGTTAGGTATAACATGTGTGGGTTGCTAGGTATAACATGTGTGGGTTGCTAGGTATAACATGTGTGGATTGCTAGGTGTAACATGTGTGGGTTGCTAGGTATAACATGTGTGGATTGCTAGGTATAACATGTGTGGGTTGCTAGGTATAACATGTGTGGGTTGTTAGGTGTAACATGTGTGGGTTGCTAGGTATAACATGTGTGGGTTGCTAGGTATAACATGTGTGGATTGCTAGGTGTAACATGTGTGGGTTGCTAGGTATAACATGTGTGGGTTGCTAGGTATAACATGTGTGGATTGCTAGGTGTAACATGTGTGGGTTGCTAGGTATAACATGTGTGGGTTGCTAGGTATAACATGTGTGGGTTGCTAGGTATAACATGTGTGGGTTGTTAGGTGTAACATGTGTGGGTTGCTAGGTATAACATGTGTGGGTTGCTAGGTATAACATGTGTGGATTGCTAGGTGTAACATGTGTGGGTTGCTAGGTATAACATGTGTGGATTGCTAGGTATAACATGTGTGGGTTGCTAGGTATAACATGTGTGGGTTGTTAGGTGTAACATGTGTGGGTTGCTAGGTATAACATGTGTGGGTTGCTAGGTATAACATGTGTGGATTGCTAGGTGTAACATGTGTGGGTTGCTAGGTATAACATGTGTGGGTTGCTAGGTATAACATGTGTGGATTGCTAGGTGTAACATGTGTGGGTTGCTAGGTATAACATGTGTGGGTTGCTAGGTATAACATGTGTGGGTTGCTAGGTATAACATGTGTGGGTTGCTAGGTATAACATGTGTGGGTTGTTAGGTATAACATGTGTGGATTGCTAGGTGTAACATGTGTGGGTTGCTAGGTATAACATGTGTGGGTTGCTAGGTATAACATGTGTGGATTGCTAGGTGTAACATGTGTGGGTTGCTAGGTATAACATGTGTGGGTTGCTAGGTATAACATGTGTGGGTTGCTAGGTATAACATGTGTGGGTTGTTAGGTATAACATGTGTGGATTGCTAGGTGTAACATGTGTGGGTTGCTAGGTATAACATGTGTGGGTTGCTAGGTATAACATGTGTGGATTGCTAGGTGTAACATGTGTGGGTTGCTAGGTATAACATGTGTGGGTTGCTAGGTATAACATGTGTGGGTTGCTAGGTATAACATGTGTGGGTTGTTAGGTGTAACATGTGTGGGTTGCTAGGTATAACATGTGTGGGTTGCTAGGTATAACATGTGTGGATTGCTAGGTGTAACATGTGTGGGTTGCTAGGTATAACATGTGTGGGTTGCTAGGTATAACATGTGTGGATTGCTAGGTGTAACATGTGTGGGTTGCTAGGTATAACATGTGTGGGTTGCTAGGTATAACATGTGTGGGTTGCTAGGTATAACATGTGTGGGTTGCTAGGTATAACATGTGTGGATTGCTAGGTGTAACATGTGTGGGTTGCTAGGTATAACATGTGTGGGTTGCTAGGTATAACATGTGTGGGTTGTTAGGTATAACATGTGTAGGTTGCTAGGTATAACATGCCTGGGTTGTTAGGTATTACAAGATGGCGAATTGCATTCCAAAGTCATTTGACTTCTTATTTCCAGTTTGTCTTCAATTTGGTTTTCTTATAACTCTGGCTTTTAATCTGGTTTTCATTTAGTTATTTAAAATCTCTCACATACAGATAGCTACAAGTATTACATAAGTTTTGCAATACATCTGTCCCAGTATAGTTACTTTTTATATAAAATGTTTTGATAAGGTTTAGTGCACTCCCTATGTCTCAGTCATTTTGGTAGAGATCAGTTTCGTTGTTTGTGTGCACATGAAACTACCAGGGAAATCGTGTGTATGATTCAAAAACTGTGAGACTCCTGTTTTTAAAGTATTTTTCTGTTTATGTGTTTGGCAGACATTTGTTATAGAGGTACTCTAACATAAATAGAGAGTACACTTTGTTCCTCTCAGAGGTTCGGAGTAGGTAAGAGTTCAACTCAAGTTCCATTCTGTGCACTGATTATGAGTATCTCCATCTCAGGCTTCATAGCTATTCAGAAATTAAAGTGGATGAAGAATGCGATGATGAAATCTGTTTTCATCTTTAGAGATCCTCATGAAGACATACAGCTCAGGTTGAGCTATCCATCAGATAGTTGCGCAATATGGATATGATAATCAGTTCACCAGTTTGGTAGTTGGATAATAACGCCGCTCGCTTTTAGGTGTGTCTGCCATTTCATTGCCATGAACTCAACCACCTGGTGGTTTAGATCTAGTCACCTAATAGGCATTTATCCACATCAGCATTCTTTATGCTCCTTTTGTAGAGCACCAGAAATCGTCCTCGATTGATTCATTTCCGCACTCTTTTATCTCCTACGCATATATCTGCTCTACCATTTAGTCTAGCCTTTTTATTTTAATTTTAATCTTACTGTCCATGTCTGCCCTACACCCAACATCTCTAAATAAGCCTTGACCTTGCTTCGTGTGACAGATTCTTTAACTGATGTACCCTTTGATATGCTCGTGACCGCAACCATATGAATCAGTGTTCTTGAACATCAAATGTTTATGATTTATTATACAAGAAAGACCACAGAAAAATGTATCCGGCTCTCACATGGACTTTTCCTATGTGGAAGTCAAATGAAATTGCTCCTGTTACTTGTTTTACTTGTGATATAAATTCCACGAGCTACAAGATAGGTTAGACACAAATGCAGCACCATTTGAAGCATCTTGATTTCAGGTAAACTCAAAGGTGTTAATTATAGAGAATGTTTGTTGCTGAGGAAGCGATTGCTGTTGCTAAGGAAGTGATGGTTGTTGCTAGGGAATCGGTGGTTGTTGCTAGGGAAGCTAGTCTTTATGCTCACCCAAAATTATTGAGATTCAGTCTTTGTAAATACATGTACGTAAGACTAACTAACGTAACCGGCAACGCTTGCGTGAGTTTTGCCATAAACTAATTCTCTCCATATCTCTTTCATTTTTTAGGTGTCTATTTACCTATAGCACATACCATATGTATTTACCTATAGCACATACCATATGTATTCACCTATAGTACATACCATATGTATTTACCTATAGCACATACCATATGTATTCACCTATAGTACATACCATATGTATTTACCTATAGCACATACCATATGTATTTACCTATAGCACATACCATATGTATTTACCTATAGCACATACCATATGTGCTATAGGTAAATACATATGGTACCATATGTATTTACCTATAGCACATACCATATGTATTTACCTATAGCGCATACCATATGTATTTACCTATAGCACATACCATATGTATTCACCTATAACACATACCATATGTATTCACCTATAGCACATACCATATGTATTTACCTATAGCACATACCATATGTATTTACCTATAGCACATACCATATGTATTTACCTATAGCACATACCATATGTATTTACCTATAGCACATACCATATGTATTTACCTATAGCACATACCATATGTATTTACCTATAGCACATACCATATGTATTTACCTATAGCACATACCATATGTATTCACCTATAGTACATACCATATGTATTTACCTATAGCACATACCATATGTATTTACCTATAGCACATACCATATGTATTCACCTATAGCACATACCATATGTATTTACCTATAGCACATACCATATGTATTTACCTATAGCACATACCATATGTATTCACCTATAGCACATACCATATGTATTTACCTATAGCACATACCATATGTATTTACCTATAGCACATACCATATGTATTTACCTATAGCACATACCATATGTATTCACCTATAGCACATACCATATGTATTTACCTATAGCACATACCATATGAATTTACCTAAAGCGCATACCATATGTATTCTAGCACTCATATTACAGGGTAAATTAGTAGTCACTTGAATCAGAGGTGATGAAAACTGTGATTACGTAGAGAAAAACAATTTTCCTTATAACCTTTCTCCGTATATTTAGTGAGTTTCACAGACCAAAGAACAGAGGAATTGAGTGGTAATCAGTGATAATTACAGACCACTGATAAAAGTTCATACCTTCAAATTTACTAAAAAAATAACAGAAATACGGATGGTTATGAATCCTCTAGTTAAAAACAGATGTTTTACTACTGCCTATAGGGGATGAGTAGGATACGTGGGCCTCCAAAAGTGCTAATAATTTGTTATCTGAATATATTCTGCCGAAAATGCCAGAACAACTTCTTATTTCATGTCGCCATGGGTTAAAGCATTTTGTACGATACTATAATGGCATTAAACTCCTGCACCAAAAACATTTGATGAAAAATGAGTTTTAAATCTGTGGCTCATGTATCCTTTCAAAGAGGATACATGAGCCGGTACGGAGGATACATAGTCCGCTGCCCTAGGATGATTTTGTAGTTTGTTATTCTATATACTACTTCTTTGACAGCTTTTCTCATTATATTCTCAGGTACCGCTTCTCTGTCTGTTCTCTTTTTGTAAAATTGGTGCATGATTGTCTGGAATAATAAAAAAATGGGATAGATGGACCACTTTCCCAATTTTCCAGGTATATATCTGCATTCATGTAAGATGCTTTGACCGCCTGGTTCACCTATCCTACCATGGCATGGCCTATGTCTCCTCAGTCGAACCATCAGCAATTTGGTGATTTTTGAGATTAAACAGTTTCAAACGTTTGTCAAAATGCATTGATTGGCTCATTTAATGTTCAACTTTGTATAAAATTAAAATCCATAACATCTTTTTAATAATTACCAAGACCCAACCAGCATTGACTTACTAGAAATAGTCCAAGTTTGCAAACATAAGGCACCTCACCTGCAGCTCTTTGTATGAATGTTGAAAAATAACAAAAATGGCAACAGTGGGCTCTTTGTTGATTGGCTCACAGAAAACACTACTCCTACAATAAGGGTTGGTCTATATCCTCTGTGACCATCTATCCTACTCCTCTCCTATTTAGTGAAAAGAAAGTTTTTTCGTTGACTTTTATTTTTGACATCAGTTTAAAAGAATAGTAAAACATAATGTGTGAGTAAATTTATAACACAAAATAAAAGTTGCGAATCATAAAACAAAAGATTATAATTTTTTGGTGAAAATAGCAGAATTTGTCAATTTAATCTATTTCTAAGCGGATTCACAAGGAATAAAGATAGCGGCCAATGAAAATTGTCCTTACAGTTATATATAGTGGCCAATGAAAATTGTCCAGTTATATACAGTTATACAGTTATATACCTACATGTATTTGATTTAATTAGGATTGAGTTAAAAAATTTCAATTGTTTTTTTAAAAGTTTCATCACAATTAAATCAAATATATGTTGTATCATAACAACTAATCTCTAAATCCATGCATTGCTAATCCTACAATCATGAGTCTCTCTAAGGTAGAGTAACAATAAAAACCTTTTTGATTGATTATTTCCTTATCAACTTTGTTTTTAAATATAATAAAGATTTTTGCATTGAATTTTTTATATTACTTTGACTCATTACAATTGTTTAAATGTTCAATACAATTATCTATTGTTAATATTTAGGCTCAGGAATCAATTGAGGGAGAAACTAAATATGCTTGTCAGAATATTTGACCATTTGCTTCAACAAGGAACATAGTAATTATTTAGTTGGCTTTAAACGCCTACTTTTCCCTAGGCTACTAGATATAGAGTAGCTCTCAATGATCTAGCGAGTTAGATGATGTAATAATGCATCAGTCCAGCTTGCTATACTGTCTATGCATTTACGGATCAGCTTGTTAGGCTTACGAGCAAAACATAGCAACATCTGGGATTTATTACAAAACTCATAAATGTCCTCTGATCCATGGTATCTGTTAATATTTATATGAAATTAATTGTATACTTCACACTGATGAAGATGCGCGGACTATTTTTAGACCTCATGCTAGCTGTTTTATTATTATGTTATTATTATGTTATTGTTATGTTATTATTATGTTATCATTATGTTTTAAAAGAGTAAATAAAATAGCAGTGATTATTTGGATGGCACAACATACCTTGCCTGCTGTTGGTCACAGCTCACTGCCTGCTGTAGGTCTCAGCGCACCGTACTAAGATCTTAAAAATAAACTTTTATTTTTATAGCTAATGTAGCTATTACCATTAAGAGGTTTTTGCTAATCTTAAATATTTTCAAGTTTAGGCTTTGCGACAAAAAGTTGGCAAAGCTTAAAATTAAATTTTAAACCCACAAAAGCCCATAAAATTCACCCGAGTAGGTTATAAAAGACACAATAACTATTAGCTAAAACTCAAGCAGAAGTACCGACAAACATGCTGAATATGGAGCGCAGTTTTAATGTTCATAATTGATTAGAATAGAACATAATAATTCATAACAAGTTAGGCAGCAATAAACCTTATAACATTGAGAAAAATTCTAGCAGCAACCATAACAAATATATCTTATGAAAAGCTGTATCTTTGAGCTAAAAAAACTGGGAGTAGCTTTTAATAAACTCTGGAACAATTTTAGAATAAAAAAAGCATACCTACTATTCCAGCAACTAACTGTGAATCAAAGCACTGCAAATGTTTTTACGAAGATTTTAGCATAAGGATTTAATAATTTTATTTCTTGATCAATCATTATATGGAAATTTGTTATTTTATGTTCAGGCGATTTGGTTTCATCACATGATGGGCTGTGTAATTTCCTTTAGAGTTTAGAGCATTATGGATTTCATTTGAAGAGATACCGGGCCCACAATTAGCGGCAGGGAAATATGTCAGCCTATATGTTAGCTAAAATCTGCCTTAGTGTCACTGTCTGCCACTCTCACTAACATCAGCCATAGTGTCACCGTCTGCATCCTTGAGTCAACACATAATTTTCAGTCACTGCTTTAGTCTCACAGCTAGTTACTAAACATAAGTACACAGCTGACACAGCAAGATGGCATGCAGTCATGTCAACATGGCTGGTTTCTTTCAGCATCCTCTAGTGATCTCAATTAGTGAAACCCTTTCATGCATTGAGTGTGGGAAATGCCATTCCCTGGGACTGGTTTTTAAATATTCCAAAAGGGAACATTAGGCATTGCAGTGAAAAGCAATGATGGAGTATTTTGCTTTCTATTTCTGTGGATACTGTGAGCCTTGCCATTACCTTGGGTTATTACAAGTAGGCTGGTGGTGAGCTGGAAATGCCTATTTGCCATATGATTAGCATATTCTTAAAGGTCAGCTGGAAATGTTTCAGTTTCGTAATTAAGCTAGAATTTTATTGTGGGTTTCAGATGATGAGAAAAATTGACCTGTTGACTAAACTTCTGGGCATTCCATTTATACATTTAATTAGCTGTGCTACCCAGCAATGCCCGGGTAATAAAAAAATCTTTGGACAGAAAATTGATTTGTATTTAACATACGTATATAACAACATTTGACATTCCAACTTTCAAACTACATATCATGAGGAAAGTGTTTTGTGTAGTTGAAATAAATTAAGAGAGAAAATAAAAACAATTGTAAAGGTTTTCAAATTTTGTCAAAGAACTTTTAAACTCATATTGCCTCATATCATGAAGAAAATGTTTCGTGCAGGTCAAGTAAATTAAAAATATTAAATCTACTATCAAAAGGTTTAGATGTAAATGTGAAATAATTAGCGAGTAATAGCTAAATTAAGTCTGTTTTGCTACGATTACAATAAAAGATTATTCGGTAATGATACAATTAATATGAACTGAGAAAACAAAATCAATATCCTGAATATGTAGAATTAATGATAACAATTCCTGCATAGAAGTATGTGTGTGCGTGTGAATATAAAAACAGGCTATGTTCCACCAGAAGCTATCCATCAAAAATTTGAATACGACCATATAGAGATGATATAATTGTCCGCGTGAGAAGAATTGGCCTTGACCCCAGATATAGTAATTGAACCTTACGAAAAATATTTCTTAACAGGGCATCGTAGCGCTTGAATACTTAGCAAGCACGAGGGGGGGTATGCGGTATATGAAAATGTTGTTGATTAATATGCCGTTCTAGCTCAGTGGTAGACCGTTCGGACAAAGAACTTGGCGATGCATCCGTCGTGAGTTCATATCTATTAGAACGCAGAATTTTAATATTAAGATTTTAATAGCTATAACTGGAGTGACACACATACATGTACATACACGATTACTTTAAGAAATATACATATAGATAGACAAGCAACTCGCGAATAATGTACTCGCATCAAATCAACATGGAATTTTATTAATAGATTAATATTTCCTAATAAATTCAAACTAAAAACTAACAACATTACATATATGTTATGGTAAGGATTTCTAGGATTTACTAGTTGTGAATTACAAGTCATATTATTATAGATTGCTTCCTTGTAAAAGAACTTTAGGGATTTCAACGAACTGTTTATGCAACAATTTTTAAAATATGGCTTCATCTTCCATCAGGAAAAACAATTTAAAAATTATTCAAACCAAACCCTTAGCGAGCCAATAACCAGGAAAGCATTTATCAGATACAAGTTGTCTATTTGACACAATCAGCGTGTAAGAGTCATGCATCGTTCAGGGTAGCCTGATCACGTTCCCTCAACAAGCATATTATCTGTCATGAACAATAAAAACCATAAACCGAGGTAAATTGCTAGCGACTATCAAAGCCAAAGAGCGATTAATAGTGGGTTTTTTGAGCCGTTTTACAATTTTGAATTTAGCAGACCAACGGTACCTCGCGAGTCTCACGGACTTCTTTGTGATCATTTTTCAGCGATGAAACATTTCACATTTACAAGTTTTATATTTTGCTATTCACACTTGTATGTAGTTCAACTCTTTTGAATTGCTGTCCCGCTGCCGAGCGAATTGGCTTTTATTGACTCAAAGCAAACAAGTGATTTAACAATAGATATATTTTCAAATATGACAGAGTAAACCAACCTGCTATTGCTCAGCTGCATTGGTAGGGAAATGTCCTTAATTTAATCATAGATAATATTCATGAGGGATATATAATTTGTTTGTGTTTTTAAACGGCTGGTCACCGCGGAGGAAGCTACTATTTTACATAATAATTAAAAACTTGCTTGGTTTATTACAAGAACTTACTTCCACCTCCTATTCTGTCTGCTTTTATATGGTTTATAATGAAAGCAGACTCTCATTCTCAGCGTTTCTATTACGTTTCTACTAAATGATCAATAAATGTGATTGTTTGTTGAGATGCCTTATAGCTATTTTGACTTGTATAACCACTTGTTATCACGATGCTCTGTTCATGAAATTCTGTGGCCCTGGTACTGGTGTAACTATATATGCCGTAAAACCTCTATTTGAACGACATGGCGCTGTATTTTTCAATCCTATAGTGGCACTCTATTAGATGTGGTGTTCAGCTAAAGGGTGGCACTGCTTTTTTCAACCCTTCTATAGTGGCGTGCTATTAAAGGTGGCGTTCTATTAGAGGTGGCGTTCTATTAGAGGTGGTGTTCAAATAGAGGTGGCGTTCAAATGAAGGTGGCATTCAATTAGGGTTTTTGGTAACTAACCAAATATGTATGCATGGTATTTTTTAGAAGAATATGTGCATATTGTATATAAAACTTATATCTTTAGTACTGGCTAATCTTTAGCGGGTTACACTAAGCTTTACAGCACATCCTTGCCACTCAGTCACGCTTCACCCAACCCTAAACATGACACACTGTAATTTAATATTAATATGTTCAACATCAATGTTTTCATCTTTTAATGTCATTCTTTGCATCTGCATAAGAACATAGATTTGTAGTATTAATTTAAAATATTAACTTGAAATATTTGTATGATACCGCTGATATTCCCAAATGTGTAGGTTTTATATCTAAATTGTACTCGATTTTACCTATCATGGCTAAAATCACTAGCGCAGCTGCAGTTAGCACAATCCCACAAATAGCACAATTTTATCATATATAACTGTATCTAGAGGCCGTATGCTAATGTTTCTGCAGAAATAAGAATCTTGTGCTCTGTATCCGTGTTTTTCATAACACAGAATATTCAACCATTGTTTGATGTTCGTTTTTCACTCATGGCTGACATTCAATTATTATGCCCGCTGTTGGAAGTAGCAGTCAATATAAAGGTTTCTTTTAAAATGCTGTAAACAGTCGAAGGCCTTACCCAGTCACAACATAACACCTATTGATCTAATGAACCAGTTATATTGATCTCTTTCAAAGGTTCATTGATCTATTCAACTAACCCGAATGACTTTTGCATGTTGCAGCAAGTCTACATATGCGCATTATCTGTTGTCAGGTTGTAGCAAGTCTACATATGCGCATTATCTGTTGTCAGGTTGTAGCAAGTCTACATATGCGCATTATCTGTTGTCAGGTTGTAGCAAGTCTACATATGCGCATTATCTGTTGTCAGGTTGTAGCAAGTCTACATATGCGCATTATCTGTTGTCAGGTTGTAGCAAGTCTACATATGCGCATTATCTGTTGTCAGGTTGTAGCAAGTCTACATATGCGCATTATCTGTTGTCAGGTTGTAGCAAGTCTACATACGCGCATTATCTGTTGTCAGGTTGTAGCAAGTCTACATACGCGCATTATCTGTTGTCAGGTTGTAGCAAGTCTACATATGCGCATTATCTGTTGTCAGGTTGTAGCAAGTCTACATATGCGCATTATCTGTTGTCAGGTTGTAGCAAGTCTACATAGGCGCATTATCTGTTGTCAGGTTGTAGCAAGTCTACATACGCGCATTATCTGTTGTCAGGTTGTAGCAAGTCTACATACGCGCATTATCTGTTGTCAGGTTGTAGCAAGTCTACATATGCGCATTATCTGTTGTCAGGTTGTAGCAAGTCTACATATGCGCATTATCTGTTGTCAGGTTGTAGCAAGTCTACATACGCGCATTATCTGTTGTCAGGTTGTAGCAAGTCTACATATGCGCATTATCTGTTGTCAGGTTGTAGCAAGTCTACATACGCGCATTATCTGTTGTCAGGTTGTAGCAAGTCTACATATGCGCATTATCTGTTGTCAGGTTGTAGCAAGTCTACATATGCGCATTATCTGTTGTCAGGTTGTAGCAAGTCTACATACGCGCATTATCTGTTGTCAGGTTGTAGCAAGTCTACATACGCGCATTATCTGTTGTCAGGTTGTAGCAAGTCTACATACGCGCATTATCTGTTGTCAGGTTGTAGCAAGTCTACATACGCGCATTATCTGTTGTCAGGTTGTAGCAAGTCTACATACGCGCATTATCTGTTGTCAGGTTGTAGCAAGTCTACATACGCGCATTATCTGTTGTCAGGTTGTAGCAAGTCTACATATGCGCATTATCTGTTGTCAGGTTGTAGCAAGTCTACATATGCGCATTATCTGTTGTCAGGTTGTAGCAAGTCTACATACGCGCATTATCTGTTGTCAGGTTGTAGCAAGTCTACATACGCGCATTATCTGTTGTCAGGTTGTAGCAAGTCTACATATGCGCATTATCTGTTGTCAGGTTGTAGCAAGTCTACATATGCGCATTATCTGTTGTCAGGTTGGATTCCTGGGACAAACGGAGTGACTCTGTCCATGCTAGAGAGAGCTGTCTTTTACCACACAACTGAAGAAGATGTTTCACAAATATATTTGGGGAGCTAAGGTTAGATACGTAACGATAAAGCGAGGAGACAACTACTAGACAAAATAACTTGTAACCAAATTTTTGTAGCTTATAAAAAAATGAGAAAACCGTTACAATCCTATTCAATCCAATTCTATAAAATTTTCAAGCTTTTGTTGATACAAGTCAATGTACAGTTTTTGATTTGCACTTGCAAGATTCGTTCTTGAAAAGCCTATTTGTTTTTTAATACTGATGAAAGATTAATTGCACAATACTATAATAAAACCTATTTAATAATTTTCCAAAATTATTAACTCACATTTCTAACAATGTAATAAGTTGATACAGTATGTGCTCAACTTTCAATGTTATTCAGTGAATCGGGTCCGGTGTCCATCATGCACTAGGTTTACGGTTAGAGTCTGATAGTTTTTACGTCCTATCATCACATACTGTAATCTTATATAACTTATCACAAATCGATATAAATTTATTGATGACACTTAGTATAAATCAACAAAGACCTCTACATTGGTTAAGATTGTAGTTACAATTGCCACTCTGTGTCATGGTATGCATGACTCCTAGATCTAAATAAAAAACTCGTTTGGTCATAACATTCTTCAATACCCAACAAACAGGATAAAAGAACTCCACCATAAAGTAATGACTCAGTTGTAAATGATTCCATGCGATGCATTAGTCAGGGGTGGCACCTGTGCCACTTTGTCAAGACTAGCAGGTTTACCTATTATACCACACTTAAACATGCATTATTGAGAGAATTTTCTCTCAGCTAGGGCAAGTACCTGTTGAGGCTTGTCTAATAAAAAGAGATCAACCAACTTACTATCCTATGAGGCAGTTTCCTCAGCAATAATTTACCATGTGAACAAAATTGTTTAAAAAAAATTTATAGCAATTATGAGAATCGAGAATTGCAGCAGTTGTTCATGATCGCTAAGCTGAGTGAGGTGATGCATTGTTGACCTTGACACCCGTTTATTCGCCCTTTTGCTTGCCTCCAATAATCTTCCGTCTCTGAGCAAACATGTGGAAATAGAGCTGGGGGAAAACTACAACATAGTCACAGTATTACAATGGCATGATATTGTGTGATAATATAATAATATGACTGCATGATGAACAGGCTGTGTGAACGATTTTGCGGCTCCCCATTAGTATTTGAATAGCAAGCACTCTCATATCAAACCTCCACTATTCAAACCTGGATAGTCATATTCACTGCTGGGACTGCAACGTGTATCTGATTCAGCTATGGTCATGTATGTGGAAGATTCAGATCATAGAAAAAGTCCGTGCTTGTTGACACATTTTCAAGTCATTCTACTGGGTGTAGCGCAATGTGTCACTTGCGCATTGACTAACTTGCTGATATGAGTCTAAGAAATGGCATGCATGAGAAATACTCGAGCACTTACTAACACTAACAAGCTTTTTCCCCTACAGTTTTTTGCAAACTGTTGCGTCAATAATCTCTGGTCGCGCCTCAATTGTATGTCGACTATCGCTAGAGCATGGAAATAAACAACATATATGGACAAACCATCACACGACCGTTTATTCAACATAACATCGTTTCATAAAAATAGTTTTGTATGAAACCGACGAGTGCTTTTATTAAAATTTGTATTAAAGATGGAAGTAAATAATTGCTATTATGATTAAAGCTGGTTAATCTATTACTCGAAGTCGTTTAGCTGCATCGACAGAAGTCGTTTAGCTGCATCGACAGAAGTAGTTTAGCTGCATCGACAGAAGTAGTTTTTCTAATCCTTGAATTAGTTTGCCATCGGCTCCCATTCCTGATTTAGGTAGACATCAGTTCCAACCTTGGCATGCCTTGTTACTAGTGAGAAACTATACAAGACGCCAGCATACAGAAAATTTGGATCACTGTGTATCATCCACTTAATTAACAATAAATAAGTTCTAGTCATAGCCTACACAGATGTTTATAAACTATGGATAATTATTATGGCGTTACTTTGAGATACACTAGAATGGATTTATCAATTTTTTACATCGCCATAGCACACCAGTGGGTTTTCCAAATGTCAGGTTACTTTGTCATCTGAACCGACTGCATATGGTACTTGATAGATTCAACGCTTGAAGAAGCAAATTTACAATGTACAATTATGCAATGATTGTATTAATAGATCTAGAGCTGATACTA